>NC_083479.1:1592500-1630000 GCF_030014155.1 Tachysurus vachellii
TTTTTTTTGCTGAAGTTTATATTCTGGCCCATAAATGAAAGTGGTGTAGGGTAAAGGTTGTAAATAAAGTGAATGCCTATAGGATGCCATAACACACAGCCATTTGAAATAGAAGGAGAAGTGACAGTCATTTAAAAGCTCATCTGAGCCAGCTGACACGGCATTTCTCATCGAGACAAATGGCTGGAGCTTTGGTCCTGCCGCAGCAGCATCGGCTGACAGCCAAAGGAACGACTTAAACATTGCTGAACAGCACACATCCAGACTCGGGTGCTCATATACTATTTTTGTGATAGCTGTTTGTTTGCTCTCCTCAATATTTATCCTTTGGATCCTTTGTGCATCGCTGGGGCTTTTTCTGAGTGCAGAGGAACAATTCTGACTATAGCCCTATTCGGACGGGACTAGTTTTACAGGGGGTCGTTTGAGAAATTTCAGTTTCACAGACGTACTTTGTGATTTTAATCCCGTCCGAATCTGCCATGTCTGTCTTTTTCTCACACGACTTGTGTAAAAATTCCAGAGCAAATGACCTACTGTTTTTCAGCAAAATCGGCGCTCCTCTGAGAAATCTAATCCCGTCCGAATGCGAATGTCTGTGATTGCCGAAAATGTTTTTCCAAAATGTGTTTTCTTGTCTGTTTTGTTCAACGTGAACTACCGTATTAACCCTAGCGCACCGGTATTCAAGGTTCTGCTTTCTGCACACCAATAATGGATGTAAATGTGTTTACTACCCTGCGAAGAAATAAAAACATTAAATCAACAAGAAGAGCCAAATCACGTAAATTGTTCAGACTGGCTACTGTAATATCAGTTATAGGTAAGAGTACTTTCATTTCTATAGTCAATTACATAACGTGAAAATGATATAAAAACGTATTTATTCCAGTGGGTTTATAAGAAGTTCTATATAAAAACCATAAGATGTTAAACATTTTTTTACATTTGTTTTTTTTATTATTTTTATTATTATTATAACGTGTATAACATTTTTAAACACTTAAACAAGTTAGGATGTTTACATTTTAAAGTGCTTAAATGTAAATTTACTTAATTTCAAAATACATTTGATCACGCAATGCACGCATCCTGGACATGTGATCTTGTGCGACGCCCACATGTAAAACACAGACACTCCTACCGCCGTAATAAACACAGAGACGTTAGTCCCGTCCGAATCCATACATGAAATGACAGACGTCGGCTGAAAAAAATTCTAACTCAAACGTCGTTTGGAAAACTAGTCCCGTCCGAACAGGGCTAATGAGGAGTCTAAACATTTTAAAGGAAAACTCCAGCATTAACCTTTATAATTAACACATGATATTCAGTAACATTGTCTGCTTAAAAAAAACGATGCAGTCTCACTTTAGTCTTTTATTCTGTCTAGCTCTTTCACTTCCTCTACTGTACAGCTTTCTAAGCTTCAACTTTTATGCTAACACTGCTATTATTGGGCAGATCGTGGCCTAACGGTTAGAAAGTCTGACTCCTAACCCTAAGGTCGTGGGTTCGAGTCTCGGGCCGGCAATACCACGACTGAGGTGCCCTTGAGCAAGGCACCGAACCCCCCCAACTGCTCCCCGGGCGCCGCAGCATAAATGGCTGCCCACTGCTCTGGGTGTGTGTTCACGGTGTGTGTGTGTGTGTTCACTGCTGTGTGTGTGTGTGCACTTTGGATGGGTTAAATGCAGAGAATAAATTCTGAGTATGGGTCACCGTACTTAGCCGTATGTCACGTCACTCTGTTTTTTTTTTAATTGTCAAGAAACCCGTAAACTCATAAATCGCTAATTAGCCGAGTCTCTGTGTCGCATCTGGGAAGCTGAGTCCAGTGCAGAAGTAGAAAAAGCAGGACTCAGCTTAACAGAATAATCTAGACTGACAAAATATGTTCCTTTGTTTGCAGGAGCTCAGAGCAAAACACTTGATGTTTGAATTTTTCTCCTATTAAACAGCATTTTAAGTGCGCGAACCAATAACAACGCTTCCCTGTAATATCAGCATGATAATCAACTACGCACAGGAAGGACACAAATACAGCAGCGACCGACAAATTCGCAGTATTCGCATTAAAAAGATTTCCATATAAATACAATTTAATGCGATGGAGGTTACTGCAATGAGACTGCTCAAATGAAGGGCGTGTGGATTTTTTACCTTAGGAATCCCAGTGATCCTTCAGTTGTCGTGACAGTGTATGTACAGTACAAGCACACTCATGCATGCACAAGTTTACCTATCAAACACATCAGCATGATGCCTGAAAGCTCCATTGATGCGGAAGCAGCGTCTCAGAGCAAATAAGATCCTCATATCTCACAAATGGGAGAAAAATCAATTACATTGCTTTCTTGTTTTTGCTGCTCTGAGATGTAAAGGCCAAACGCAATAATCAGAGACAAGGAGACAGATAAGGACTGACAGAATCATGCTTGCAACGATCTAATATGTGTCACCGGCAATTGACCAAGAGAAAGCAATTATGTCGGATAAATGAAACGACACAACACTATTCAAGTAACTGCAACAAAATATTACAATTGGCTTCCTCTGAATGACAATAGCGGCTAGAGAACGGAACGAGGCCATGTTAACGTTGCAGAGGAGAACAAAAAAAAAAAAAAAGGTTCAATTTAACTTTCTGCGAAAAGTTTTGCTCGTCTGGCGTCAGAAGTCTGCGCTAAACACCGTGTTATGTATTCAAGCCCGTGATGGTCCTTTGTAGCTGCAATTTAAAAAACATTTGCAATCACAGCACGATATGAATACATGATCTGATTTCGTCTAATGTGTTCGTGCTACTCGCTCGGCATTCAATGGAACTGTTTATGTACATACAGTGAAACATGCTTTATTCGCAATCAGCGACAATTTCCATGCAAATGAGCTCCACCGCTCGCAGCCTCCGCTTATGCCCAAAACAATGACGATAACAACAAAAATGGACAATTTGGCATCGGACATGGAAGCACCTGAGCACGCGCACAATCACTTGCCTCACACGGATACTGTAACTGTTCTCGAGGACCCTAATTGTTCCTATTATAATTTGGAGCTCATTGATTTGCAACCACCACAGGTAGGATTTATAATTACCATATAATATAAAAGCTCCATTATATCATATCGAACGCTATGCTGTGCTGCACTGAAAGCTTTCCTTTCTTTCCTTTTAGCTGATCACAGCAGGAGGGCTCTATTTTGGTGACTCGAGGCCTTGATGAAGGCCTTCATTTAACCGTTTTCTTAGTGGAGCTGGACAGTCATCAAGAGCGTAACTATCGCTTCAGGCACAGGAGAGAGAGAGAAAGAGAGAGAGAGAGAAAGAGAGAGCTCATTTGAATGATGGAGCCACCAAGGCTATTCGAGCACTTTGAGTATTCCAAACGTTCTCCAATTTGCTTTGGACTTCCACCATTTCTCACATTACATGTTTGGCTCAGCTCTCAGTGGAAAAGAAAACTAGTTCCTCTGCCAGAGGGTGCGAAGCAGGCAATCGTCTGATGATCGTCTTTTATAACAAAGAAATCAAACCACCTCATTTCACAACTTAAGGATCAAAAACGAACGTTCGCCAGGGAAACATCTGCCACGGGTTTGACTGCGCAACCTTCCAGGCGATTAGCAACGTGATAGCAGAAGCAGCGTACGACCAGCTTTTAGCTTTGAACTACTTCAAAGTGCCATGTTCATGATTGTGATAGATCCGTCGCTGTTTTGTTTCAGAGCATGCATCGCATCTGCTTTTTGGACAGGGATCCCTTGAATACTGAAGGCTGAGAGCTGCTTCGCTGCGGTTACATGGTGATTGACCCTGAACTCAAAGTTCAGAAATGACTCTGGAAGGATTGATTCATAAGCTCAGTTAATTGTTCTCCAGTGGCCTTGCTGTGCGGGTAGCCTGCAGGGCTGAATCCCAAAAAAGAATCGTTCTCCCAAGAATGTTTAAAAAGAAAGAAAAAAAAAAACCCAGCCACATGCAATGAGCCTTTTCAATTCATTTTCTATAAAACCCATAGAAAAGAGAGATAATGAGAGAAAAGAGATAGGATGGAAGGATGGAAAAGAAGAAAGGCTAGTCAAGAGAGAATCAACATTCTGTCATGTTGAGGCATTAATGCTAAGATGGTTGGGGTTAGGATTAAGGAGTTAGCCATGGGATTTCTTTTTATTACTTTATTCATTCTTTGATTCATTCATCTTCAGTAAGCACTTTATCCTGGTCATGGTTTCATACCAGACCACTGGGAACACTGGACGTGTGGCAGAGATACTCACTGAATCAGATCCCATGGAACCACACATACATCCTTGTAGTGTAATATTTTAGGGAGGAAACTGGTGAACCCATATGATCAATTCAAGCATGGGGATAACATTCACGAAACAAACCAGGAACCAAGAAATGTAACCCAGAAAAAAACTTATTTCAAAATTCAGCCCCTTATTGGTTTGGACATTTTTTCATGAGATCAGGTTCAAGAAGTAGACAGATAGAGTTACTAAGAGATAACTAAAAGAAAGACAGAAAAAAAAAAACGGTCCATTTTCCCCCATACATCTTTAAGATGTAAGAAAACTCCCAACCTCCTCAAAATCTGCATAATCAAACTGCTTTGTTTGCGCTGTTGTGCACTTACCCCAGCCTAACCCCCCTCAAGGACCGAGCAAGCCCATTATGTGGTTTTATTCCCTTTGAATATTTCTGATTAGCACTGATTGACGGCGGGTGGCTGTCATTACCGAGCACTGAGAGGCGAGTGAGTCATAACGATTTCACAATCAGAGAACAAAGGCCTTGTGATTTTACAGAGAGTCTCACCTTTCATTAGAGCTAGGAATTTACATCCCTGTAGGATAAGGTGAAGAATGGCATACAAGTGCCTGAATATTAGTGAAACCAGTAGGTGATGTGCTGCAGGTACATCCGAAGTCTTTTATGAAATACATTTCAGATCGTAATGCTGGGAACGCTGCATCATACGATCCTTACCTTTAACCTCGATGGGCGGGTGCAGTGTAGCACGGGCTCGTACCCTGATTGGGTGTTCATCAGGCAGTGGATGACAAGCAGCACTTAATGAGAGCCCAGGAGAGCCAAGCAGACAGCTGTTTGTTTGCTACTAATGAGGATTGGTCGAGACACCCGGATCACATGCTGGAGATGTTTGATACAGGCTTCTTTTTCTTGTTTTCATCCTGAAGCTTGTGCAGAAGGTGGGCTTACCCACTGCTGATCATATTTTATGATTGATCAGTGTGAAATGTGGGTGGTCTAAGGTTGTTTTTCTGTATCCCTGGTCAATCTCAGTGTTTACATCTTTCAACTGACCTGTTGGAGGCTTGAAAAGCCGGAAAATAAGTTTGTTTCTTTGAATCTTCTAACGGATTGTCCAAAACTGATAGGGGGTATATGTTTAATAAGGATTGCTGCTGTGGATCATGAAAGGCTGCTATTGTGTCAGCTATTGCTGCAATTCTGTCTGTACGGTAACATACCCCTCTTCTTTTTCGAGGCTCTCACAGAGCTGCCGCAGCGTGGTGGAAGTAATTAAATGAACACTTTCCAGCCGCAAACGCTTAGATGTCTGTCGTGGGTTTTGAAGAGCACAGACAGCCTGCTGTCTATGCCCCGTTTCTGAGCTCCTCCTCGTTTAGCAGACGGCATCAGGTGGCCAGAAAATGTACTCCTGATGCAGGAGACGTGAAGTGTATGCCAAAACACACAGGGCACACCACACACATTGCCTTGATTTTCACCATTAAGCTGTACAGGTGAACAATATTAAATCCAAAGCACCCACTTAAGATGCACATTCAAATTCAGCATGTGCAGTGGACATGCTGAACAATCTAGAGTGTCTAATAATTTTTACTGTATCCACTGATGCACTTTCTGTTAATTACAATTTGATGTGGTCCAATGAACTGAGAACTGGGAACATTAAATATGAATGCTTCCCCAATTTCATATTAACTGTAGGAACCACAATGGAAATATGTTAATAACAATACAACTGCAAATTTATTAAATTGCACGTATCAAGAAGTTAGTAAATGAAGCAACGTAAACATGCCATTTACTTAAATCCAACAGTGTGAGTGTTCTGCCAAAGGCTTTGGCATGCCACCATAAGTGTATTGTTAGAAGTGTTAGAAGTGTATTGACTCAGCAGAAGGCCAATGGCAGAACAGATGCATTTTTAGAGAAATGTCCATATGCACCATTAAACTAGGGTTGAAAAGATATAATACATCCCCTGGCAATATTGAGATCATCTCCAAAGCTTCACGGAGAGCTGCTGAGTCCAGCTCTAAGACAGTTCATGGGACACCTTTCCTGTCCTGTCCCACTTCTTCTCCCACTGCCATTATAAGGATTGTTCCAGTTAGGGCTGGGCGATAAAACGATAACGATACGTATCGCGATAGACGCGTGATCGATATCAATAAAAAATGTGTTCGATAAAACGTTCGATATTTTTTGTTCTTCGTCAGAAGAAAACAGAGGTTGCGAAGCAAGTTTGGTTGCATTAACAAAGGCACTCGCTCACACTCACACTTTATTAAGCATTTCTTACATTTTCTTTCATTTTGCACCTTAAATGTTAAGAGATAATTGTTAAGTGTTCATTGTGACTTTAGACTTATGTATACATTATAATTATTTGAGTTTTTCCGGTTGTTGACATTTCTGTCTTAATAACTGAGGGGATTACGATCAGAGGAAGGTAAAGTTTAAAATAAAAATGTTTAAATGTCATATATTTTTCTCCTGGTCCTTATTTTAAATGGGCCATAAAATATATCAATAATTATCGATATCGACCGATATGAAACACTGATATCGTGATACGGTTTTCAGCCGTATCGCCCAGCCCAAGTTCCAGTATTTTATGAGCTCAAATGGTCAGTAAATAAAGGATCATGGCAACAACGTTATAGATGTACAGTATGTGGAAAGAACAAATTAAAAAAGAGCTAAAAATGACTTGGTCTGAAGAGAATGGTAAGAATTCCTTTAGGACAGAGAGGGATTGGTCAAGACTGATTGGGTGTCCTGCACACTGATCTGCATTCTGCATCCTCATCCCTTTCTTTACCTAGTGTAAGCTGTAAATAAATGACAGACAGAAGGTAGAAACACTACTGAAATCTAGCGTATCGAAAATCGAACGGGTCAGAGTTTAAACTGAAAGGCATCCTGGGTCCTTCCTGTCAGAGCTAGTGACCATCAAAGTAGACCAACATCACTACTGCCAAAGACAGCATGTACTAACTTGTGTGCTTGCCCCTTCTCGTGACCCTCATAAACACAGCCGCGTCAGCCTTGATATCCAACTGATACTATCGCTCACACTTGCGCTTCACAGATATATAGCGACAGAAGGTTTATGTCCAAAAGACTATCACTATATCTGTGTAATGAATTATAGATCTATACAAGATGTGACCCGAATACCAATTACAGACAAATATTACGTGTCCTGCTGTTACCCAGAGGTTTGACTTAGTTTGATATTAAAGTTGGGGTCCACGTTGTTTGAGAAATGCTTCAGAAAACTGCGTTGGGCCGCCAAACAAAAAAAAACAAAACTAACGTGTAGCCAATGAGCAGAAAGGGGCGTGTCTTGTCAATATGGGCGGGGAGAGAGTGTTCAGTGTGCATGTGTGACATTAGCAGAAATCGGTTTTAACATTGACATGGAGGATAAAAACAAAGAAAGAAAGCAAAGAAAGGCTTACGATAAGGTAAGAAGTAGGACGTGTTAATATAGGATCAGCTTTCCAGCGCTGGAGAGAACTGAAGGAGCAGGAAGGCCTGCGATGGGACGCCGAGGCGCTTTTTTCCTTCTCGATAGGTGAGTAACGTTGGTTTTGCTTTGTTACACAGAACTAATATATGCCTTTGTCCTTTACATGATTATACTTGTGTGTCATTTTTGCTTGTTTGTTTATCTGCAATCGTATTGTTCTTCCCTTCAGCTATGATAAAGACACATTTCTTTAATTTAGTTGCCTGGGTTACATATGTATGTGTGGGTGGAGCTACACAAATGTAAATGTAGCCACAATGTTAAAAGAAAAAAATTGTATAAACTCTTGATAGAGGCGCAAACCTGTTCCAGCACGTCCCGGTGGAAAGAGTGAGCTCCATGGAGATATGGCTAGATGAGGATGGACTGGAAGAACTTGAAAGTCCTGGACCTCAACCCCAGTGAACACCACCTTTGGGATGATCTGGAACACAAACTGCTCCCTAAGAGTTCTTGTCCAACATCAGTGCCTTTAGCTAACTAGCTTATTCTTATTGTAATTCGGATACTTTTAATGTTTTTGACAATGATAATATCGTCATGAGGACGTCAAACCGAAGGCAGTGTGGAAGGATAATAACTGTATACGCTGCTGTACGGATGTTTACCGTTTGAACTCTCCTAATGTTTGGTCTTTATTCGAGGCACAAAATCGTATTTTGCGGATGGGGTGTTAGATGGTCCTCAGACTTGCAGCATTATGCATCCAGAATAAAAGGCGGTGTTGTCAACATGCAACTTTGTTGGTAGATTTTTATACGACTTCTTAGAGACCTTGGCTTATGACTTTTTGAGCAGATGCCGACGATGGTTCCGCACTCGGTACTGATTTGCAGTTTTCTGCACAGCTGCTGGATTAATGAGTTAAAAGAGCAGGTTCAATCAACCCACAACCAGTGTGTATAGCCTGAGTTGCGATAAAGTGAGCCTATAGTTCTCATTGACCAATCACCGCTCACTATCGCTCCAAAAGACCAATCGCAAGATCTCACGTCTTCAGAGAACACATTTTTATATGCAAAGCATCAATAGTGGATAAGTCAATATGCAAATTAGTCATCCAGTGCCTTTCTCGGCATGTATTAGCTACATAATTCACACACACACACACACACACACACACACACACACACACACACACACTCACACTCTGTTCATTTATGCTGTCAGTTTTTGAACCTATTTAGCTGATTAAAAGTGACACTGGCTTTATCAACAATTAAGAAGTTGGATATATGTTATGCAACAAGTGTGTGTGTGTGTGTGTGTGTGGTGTGTGTGTTAGAGTCTCTCTCTCTCTCTCTCTCTCACACACACACACATTGTCACTGTGTGTGTGTGTGTGGTGTGGTGTGTGTGTTAGAGTTTCTCTCTCTCTCTCTCTCTCTCTCTCTCTCTCTCTCACACACACACATTGTCACTGTGTGTGTGTGGTGTGTGTGTGTGTTAGAGTCTCTCTCTCTCTCTCTCTCACACACACCACACACACACCACACACACACTGTCAGTCACACACACACACACACACACACACACACACACACACACACTGTCAGTCACACACACACTGTCACTGCCACACACACACACACACACACACACACACACACACACACTGTGTAGGGTCTGTTAATCAATGTAATTTAGAACTCGGTGTTTTTCTCCTTGTTTATTGTTTGTTGATGTTTAACGGTTTGCACTGAAGCGCCCGCGGGTGGCGCCAAATGAGCAAAGAGCGCCCTCGCGCACCTTCTGATCTGTTAAGCGCGAGACCGCGACGTCGATCCGTTTCTATATTTTACGGCCAAATCACTGCGTTGTGAACTGGACGACTTTTTTATTCAGGATCCGACCGAAGCCACGCCCACTTTTATATCAACTAATTATTAATAACAAGAACAGATCAGATCGATGCCGTTTATTATTATTATTATTATTATTATTATTATTATTATTATTATTATTACAGTCTAAACACGACGGTATTATTAAAGCTGTCACAATCTGCAAGGAAACTAGTTACTTGAACCTGAGGGACTTGTTAAGCCACGCCCCCAAATCATCTTCATCACCTCCTCCTCCTCCTCCTTCTCATCGCGCTCGAGCGTTCCGGCGGGAAGCGCGCGCACGGAGCCGAGCGCTAAAGAATCGCCTCAGTCTCTTATTTTTTTTTTTTTTCCCCCCCAAAAAAAAACCGGAGGAGAAGCCGCACGGATTTCACTCAGATTGTGGACGGGAAAAAAACCCAAACTGCAACCGTTTTCGCAGTCAGATAAGTACGGTATAATATGCTCTGTGTTTTCTGAGGGACACTTTAGTGAAATACGGCGTGTTTATTTTATATCATCACCTTTTCACGGGAAATATCTTGAGAAATTACTTCAGATAAAGTGTTTATTCTGTGACGAGACACGACCCGAGTGACGTCCTGTCGTGTGTCGGTGTCTTACAAACCTCAAGACTTTTCCTACATCGTTTTAAACACTGTTTGTTTTCACCGTCTATCGTTTTTTGTTTTTTTGTTTTTTTACCTCAGACATTTATCGTTAGCATTTCTGCTAATCTTCGTCAGAATGGCGGAGGCGAATAAAACAGTCACTTAAACGGATTTTCTTCATCGACGTGAAGGATTTTCTTGTTGCTGCTGTTTTTTTTTTCTTTTCTTTTCCCCTCTTCATGGCTGGATGGTGTATATGAAAGGGGCTGTGCCGGATTTATTTATTTATTTATTTATTTCGAGTCTGGAGACACCCGAAAGCAAGCAGTAAGCTAATCTCCATCCTTTTTTTTTTTTTTTTTTTTTACACCGAGACTCACTGGAAGAAGAGGAAGAAGAGGAGGAGGAGGAGAAGATAAAGTGGTCCACGGAGGTAAGACCGCTATTCTGTTCTGAACTTTTACAGATCGCGTCATTTAGCGTCGTTTTCCTTTTCCATTTCGGACGGATGTCACTTGAGGAATTCACGTCTAAATGGCGTAGCTGAGACTGACGGGAAGCGTACAAACGGTGTCGGGAAAAGAAAAGAGAGAGACGGAGAGAAGGAGAGGGGGAAAAAAATGTCTTTACGTCTCGATTAGGATGGAAAACGTGTCATGTTCGCGTCGTGCGTCTTTGGATGTACGTTTACGCTTCAGATCCGTCGGAGGATTAGGATGCAGTTTGCTTGCATAATTAGTCCACTGACACTTGTTTGCCTTCGATTCGATTGAGTCTCATAGGGAGCGATATGGGAACAAATATGGCACGATTGAATCTGGATGCACGGAACCGTGAGACACTTTTACAATCAGAGCTCATGCAGCACGGTATAAAGGATTTTTTATTATTATCATTATTTTTTTTTTGCTCCGGATTGTTTTATGTTCGGTCCCATAGGGGTGCAGGCTCGAGTAACATTACACTGCATATTTCCTGAGTAATACCACTCTGATCCACTTAGAGAGTAATTGATTTCCGTGCTTGGACAAAAATACAGACTGACTCTCAAACAAATCTGAGAAAATCAGGCATACAGAGGTTTACTACACCCCAAGAACCGTCATGCTCCATCTCTCTGCTTTCTCCAGACTCACTGCCTTAAAATGATGGCAGATTTTTTTTAGGCATTTTCAGGATCACCACATTTAACCTGCTTCACAAAATAAATAAATAAATAAATTTAGATTTTTTTTGTTTGTGGTATTGTAGCCATTTAGAGAATTTGCTTTTAGTAACAATATCCAAAAAAAAAAAAAAAAATCAAGTTAATTAAATCCCCCAGAATCCTCAGCTTTTCACCAGGTTCACTGATCCATTTGCCTTAACATAATTTATTCCCAAATGGATCTGGCTTCACAAATGAAATCTAAAGTCCGGGGTTAACAGCCTGGTAAACTTCGTGCAGTAGTACAAGCTAATAAATAAAGAGCCCTAATGTATGAAGTTTGCATTATTAAATATGCATCATGGAAATGTGAAGCATTAAAAGATAAAGATGATAAAATTAATTTCAGATGACACGTGCTTTTATAGTAAGGTAATAGTGTTCATAACGAATAATCGAACGAATGCACGCACGGATTAATTCATTTATTAATGCAAATGCACCTTTCTGCGATGAGATGCCAAGGTTGAGTGGATTTGTTGGTGGGGAAAGCAATAGTGTGCATAAACTACTGAAGCGTGCCACGCTAAAATGCTAAACCTGTTGAACCTGAATGAATGCGATAACACATGATTTAGAGTGCTGTGTAAAATGAAGGGGGGAAAAAAAAACAAAAAAAATAAACAACAAAAGGTCACAACGCTTAAGGACGATAAAATGTCCAGCATGAACTTTAATTACGGTTAGCAGAACCCTGGGATTTGAAAGGAGATTTTGCATTTTCATGCATATTAAGTTTCAGGTGCTGAACGAAAAAAATAATTAAGCAAGGTGTGGAAATAAAGCCGGTGCATCAACATGTGTTTTTTTTTTTTTTTTTTGCTGCAGGGATTACTAACTGAGACCTGGAACGAAGAGTTGATTTTTTTTTAAATGCATTATGACAGTATTGAAAATGGTTGGCTACTGCTTTTGTTGAGCATCACTGCTGGCAAAACAGAGCATCCCATAAGATCTCATTATCATTAAGTATCATTAAGACTCAGGTTCCAACCTATTATGCAGTAATAGTTGCTTTCATTTATATATACATAATAGTTCTATGTAATAACACAGGAATCACTAGAGATGCTGACACATATCTTTGCTAGCACCTCCTTATCAGTGGTGTTGAACTTCTATCTGAGCTGTGACTACTCCCTCTAACCCCTACACCCTACCCCCTGCACTGACCTCCACCCCTACCGTGGGGAAAATATACACCGTTATTTACAATACATCTACATTGATAAACACATCGTTATGAGTATACGGTGTACTTTGTACGTTTCTGGTTTGAAACATCGTGCAAAAACAAATCTCGAGCATGATGAAGATTAAATGATTGGTTAATGTGGCACTTTGAACTGCACAGCAAAGCAAGTATACAGTCACCTACTTGTAAATCAATTTATTCAATCCTTCAGTACAAGCTGCTTTGCACTTTGTGATAAGACTGAACGTATAGATTTAATGCACTCTACATTCTTAGAAAAAAGCGTATTAAATAAACCAGTTCTTGATGCTGGGGTATTAAGGGTATCTTGAAGGTATCTGTAGTATATCTATAATATAGTATGTGTCCTGTAGTTTATAGAGTAAATGTCTATTAAATTACAGATGAGGAATGTTTTTGAAGCGTGAATGAAATGATGGCAGTAACATTTTGGTCGAAATCAGAGTGCGATATCAGTTAGATTTTACTTGTGTTTATTTGCAAATTAAATGACTTTACTTCTCCTTGGAGACTGCAGATACACTTGTGACTCACCATCTTCTGCTGTGGCTGGTCCCCAGGGTAGTGGGAGCTCAGCGGTTAAGTTGTTGGATTTCTGAGAGGAAGGTTGTGAGTTCAAATGCCAGCACTGCCAAGCTCTCACCGGTGGACCATTGAGCAAGGCCTTTAACCCGCAACTGCTCAAGTCCACGCATTAGATAAATGCCAAATGGCATAAGCACATATACCCTACAGACTCACATGGCCTAAAACCAGTCCACAGCCAAGTCTCACTTTCTTGGGTAATCTCACCTGGATACTGAAAAAGTATCTACCAGGCACCCTTTCAACACAATGCAGTATTGTTTGTCTCTATACTTCTACACCTGTATAGTGTAGTGTAGGGCTGGGTGATACGGCTAAAAACTGTATCACGATATCAGTGTTTCATATCGGACGATATCGATAATAATTGATATTTTTTATGACCCATTTAAAATAAGGACCAGGAGAAAAATATATTACATTTAAACATTTTTATTTTAAACTTTACCTTCCTCTGATCATAATCCCCTCAGTTATTAAGACAGAAATGTCAACAACCATGGAAAACTCAAATAATTAAAATGTAAACATAAGTCTAAAGTCACAATGAACGCTTAACAATTATCTCTTAATCGTTGCTAGGTTACCAGAGAGCGAGTGCCTTTGTTAATGCAGCCAAACGTGCTTCGCAACCTCTGTTTTCTTCCGAAGAATAATAAAAAATATCGAACGTTTTATCGAACACATCACGTGTCTATCGCGATACGTATCGTTATCGTTTTATCACCCAGCCTTAGTGTAGTGATCATTAATTCTGCTATCTGGGGTCATTTAGAAGAGTATGGGCTATGTTTAGTGATTTACTTTATTAATTTAAGATTCAGTGCATTGTAACAACAACACTGAAATGTTTGCTTCTTAAAAAAAAAATCCCAGAATGCTCATAACAACGCTCATAACAACACTCACTATGTTCCATAACTGTAAATGACATAAAATGTTCTGAAATATCTCAACTTAAAAAACAACAACAGACAAACTCGTACGTAAATGTCGGGGGGTTGTCGCTCTCGAATGACTACGTTAACAATTTAAACTTTATTTGACTTTCAATATATTTTGTTAGCTAAAGAGGCAAAATTATGTAGCATAAATATTAAAGTATTTTGCATATTGTACTTTAAACAATGTAAAAAATGTCTGAATGATTTCAGTCCTGTCTGTTATAGATAAATGTCAGCAGTGACTTTCACAACAGAAGTACGTCACGTCACCAGAAATTGAGTCATCAGTGCCCAGTGAGTTGTGAGCCACTGATTCATGACCTAGGGATCTAGGAAGCTGATTGAGATGCATCACTTGGTGTAGGCGATCTTTGGTTGCAAAGGCGCTAAATCAGCACTCGTATTATCGTTCTGACACCACAGATCTAAACCATTAAAAAGATATTTTTCCACAGCATTATTGTGGTGTATAATGCTGTGTAGAGAAACCTAACAGACAACCATGCTAGCTAGCTAAGATAAATATGAGCTGAGAATTAAAGGCATTGAAATAGGAAATTTGCTTTTAAATTTAATTCATTTTTAACCTGATAGGTGCTTAGCATCAACATCAAGCATTTCAATTTAAGGTTTATTAATAGTTAAGTAGTCTTGAGACCTTGTGATGAAAACGAAAGTGTTTAAAGTAGACTTTAGAGGGTTTTAGAGTTAAAATAATATTAACTGTTTAAACGCTGTTATAGAACATAGAACTAAAATAGCTAGCAAGTGTTTCTCTTGAGGGGGGGCACGGTGGTAGGTTGATTGGCATCCCTGGAAAATTGTCCGTAGTGTGTGATTGCGTGAGTGAATGAGTGTGTGTGTGTGCCCTGTGATGGGTTGGCACTCCGTCCAGGGTGTATCCTGCCTTGATGCCCAATGACGCCTGAGATAGGCACAGGCTCCCCGTGACCCGAGGTAGTTCGGATAAGCGGCAGAAAAAAAGAATGAAATAATTTGTTTTTGCATACACAAAATAACATCTTTAAAAGCAGAGTTTAATATAAAAGATTTATTTTAGAAATCTAGAAGTTTCTTAACAAACATATCCTGTATGTCTTTGATGACTATTGTGTATCTTGTTTTAAATAATCGTATGATATATTTGTTTCACCGCTCAGCCCTACACTTATGTTTGATAGTATTCAGAAATTAAGCAATGGTTTCTAGGTGCATAGGGTTATGAGATTAGTCCACAGGACTGTAGGAATGCCATTGTTGGATTTTAATTCTCAGCAGGATTTGGATTTCGCCTCACACCCATGCATAGGATAAAGGTTAAATGAAAAAAAAGAGAAGAGAAGCAAAAATATTTCCTGTCTTACAGAATTAAAACTGTTAGAATAGGCATTTATTTGGTAGCAACTAGGAGTAACGCACAATCAACAGCATTTTAAATTGTGTGCTTAGCACTTTTTTAAACATTCTTACTTTGGGGTTGACGGAGCACACGGAAGCAGGGGGAGTTTGGCAAGTCTCTTATCTTAATGTCTCCAGAATATTTTTAAGCTTTATGTTTTATTCTGGTTTGGACAAGAATGCAGGAAGACAAATGCAGGAAGACAAATGCAGGAGGACATTTGTTTGCCTTAGCTGTTGAGGAAATGTATTGACTATCTTTCAGGGATTTGTGTTCTCCAGTTGATTGATGAAGTTGGACATTGAGTCAGTACACATGACTGTGCTGCAGCAGGAAAAGTGTAAGCAGAAAAAAACACAATCTTAAGAATAAAGTGGCAGAGGTTAGGATCAGGTTTCCTTGGTTATACGAATTGTATTTGAGCCACTGTGCCTGTAAACAAATACATGATCGCTGTCAAATAAAGTATCTGCAAGTTATTATGAATACGGCATAAAGTAAAGCAGCATAAAGTAAACCCGATTTCAAACGAACCTATTTTTAAATGAAATGTATGTGCATGAAGACTTTAATTGACGTAAGGGTAATATTTTCTAGTTCTAGTTCACATAAATATTTTCCCTTCTCTTGTGGATTTTGTGGAATTGAGTTTTTGCAGCAGCCTGTTATGTTTTAGTAAGAGGGTTTTCTCAAATGTGCTCTCGCACAGCAAAACGTTATACATGTATACTTTATTATATAGTTATTATTATTCCAAAACAGTATTATTCTAGTTCATGTATCATGTCTCTAGGCAGTCATTAACCTTTTTTGTAAAAATTTCTCATCTCATAGCTTGAAGTAGCACAAGTTATTGCTCGGGCCTTTGGAAAGTGGGTTTATGCCCCACTTTCGAATCATGTTTTTAACCCAACATGTAATCCTACTAAGCAAATGGGCACTCGGCTGCCCTGCAAATGCAAAAAAAAGCAACACATCAATAAATGAGCAATTAGCTCGTCAATATGCCACAATCCCAATCTCAGCAGATACAGAGGAATTGGATTTCTGATCTGATTACAAAGCTTTCCGATGTTTAGCTATTTTGTATTACACTCATTTGATTTGCTTTGCTTCAGACCAAGAGCGATTGCATGAAGGTACAACACTGTATTGATCTAAGTTTATACCATTGTAGCACCGGTACTTTGTTTACACATAGGTGTACAAGTTTTTTTCAAGGAGTGACCTGTCAAAGCATTAAGACTCAACTCAGTAACCCATCCGCTTCCCTTTCGACTAACAACAAGGAGTTCGCTCGCAGAGGAAATAATTAACGACTAAAAATAATGTGGAGGCTGAAAACATAATGCCTCAGCTTGGGGAATGTGGATAAAAGCAGACGCTACAATAGAGGGTATTCATTAAGAGAGTGCATAGCAGGTTAGAAATCTGTCATTACACATTACAGTGTGTAAAATAGCTTTGAAATTGCAGAGCTGAGATGAAATGGAGATCTCTCTTAAAATTTACAGTGAAGCTGTGCTTTGAGATAAAGGCTATGCTCAACTAAAGGAAAAAGTGTTTGTTTGTTCAATATCCCAAAGGATTGGTTTCACACTGTGATGCTCAGTAGTGCCCTGCCGTGTAAATATTCTTTTGCTTAACCACATCTGTCATCTCATCAGCTCTCTTCCAGTTTAGCATTACGGATGAATCGAAAGCCCTCGCTTTAAGTAAACTATTCTTGATCCATAGTCTTCCATGCTAATAAGACAGTTGTTGCTAGTAAATTTTGTATTAAGTTAAGTACATGTTGGGGAAAAATACATTACAGTCCAGTTAAGAGCCGAGTCTTACTGAGGTTGTAAATAATCTGAAACTATGCTGAGTTGTTGTTTTAGAGCATAGTCACACATACATTCTTAATAAAAAGCCCATTAAGAACTGCCTTATTACTGGTGTTAAATCATTAATTTCCAAAAGCAGCTTATCTTGGACAGCCATTCAAAAGGGTAATAATTAGCAGTTTACTGGTGGCAATAATGAGGATGAGTCTTAGGAGAAACACTGGATTTGTTGCATGGGCTAAATTGAAGAATATTATGATATGCTGTGTCAGAGGATGGAACATTTTTAGTAGTACCAAGGAATTAAACCCATCTTTCCCTAACATAATATTACATAAATTTACTGTTTACATTGTACACAAAACAAAGATGCTCTGTGTATGCGAGATCAGTTTTATCCAGAGATAGGACATTAGGATTTTGAAATATCTGTTTTTACAAGTTTGTTGATAATCTTTATGAACTATACTGATGTTTATGATTTAACCTATTTTCCCCATCTTACTTGATATTTTCCAGACTAAGTTGCTACCTCCCTGGGGCATCATGGACTTCTCAGTGGGATTGTATCTGCTATGGGCAATAGTGTTGAACTTTGGGCGTGGCACACTGGGTAATATCGTGTACCGGGTGCGTGAGGAGCAGCCGCCAAGCACCCTGATAGGCAGTCTGGCGGCTGATCAGGGCTTACCAGACTCTGGACACCTGTACAAGTTGGAGGTGGGCACCCCTTACCTGCGAGTGGATGGAAAAACAGGGGAAATATTTACCACTGAAATCCCCATCGACAGAGAGACAATGAAGGACTGTCGGATGAAAGGAAAGCCATGTTTTCTGGAGTTTGAGGTTTCTGTCACAGATCTCATCCTGAACCAAAGCCCCCGGCTGATCGAGGGACGGATCGAGGTGCTTGACATCAACGATAACACCCCGCAGTTTCCATCACCTGTCCTCACTCTCACTGTGCAAGAGAACACTCACATGGGAGCCACCTTCTCTATCCCGCTGGCCACTGACAAAGATACAGAGCGTAATGGTGTAGCCGACTATACCCTCACTGCCGGACCAGAGGCTGTTGCTCTCTTTGGCCTACAAGTAGCAGATGACAGGGGTGAGAAATTGCCTCAGCTCATTGTGATGGGAAATCTGGACAGGGAGTTGAAAGACTCCTATGACCTGACCATCAAAGTAGTGGATGGGGGAAGCCCATCTCGCTACAGTAGTGCCTTGCTGAGAGTCGTCGTCACTGATGCCAATGACAACGCACCCAAGTTTGAGAAATCGTCCTATGAAGCTGAGGTTTCAGAAAATAGTCCTGTTGGACACTCAGTATTACAGGTAAAAATCTATACAGTACTATTAACCTTTAGATCTCAGCAAGAGAAGAAAAGAAGAGTGGGAGGTGTTTTAATGAGCACTGCTGTTTCAACCCCCTCAACTGCCTCCCTTTTTACTTTGATGCTTTTTATAAACAGAGCAGTGTGTTGTTGGCTGAGTTCACCTAAGCCTAATTGCTTGAAAAATCTAGAATAAATTAACATTTTTTTTTCCTCCTGGAGCAACTCTGTCCTTTTTATATGCTTTTTATTTCTTCATGAGTACAATTGTTGATATAACAATTTTCTGTCGGCGGTTTTCTTCAGTGGCTTTAAAAAAACATTAGAAAAAACTGTACTTTATTATTTAAATTACATTATTAATGAAACGTTTTTAAATGAGAACGTCAGGAAAATTAATTCTCAATAAAGCTGTGATTATTATTTTTGACAGCTTATTTGTTACTTATTTTTTACAGGTCAAGGCCAATGACTCAGATCTGGGACCAAATGGTGAAATTGAATACATCATTCATCAAGCCAGTGACCCAGTGCCAAAACTGCTACAGATTGACCGTTCCACAGGCATCATATACGTAAAAGGCCCATTGGATCGTGAGGAGATCAACAGCTTGAAGTTTCATGTTATTGCACGGGACAGAGGTCCCTCACCTAAAAGCTCAACGACGTATGTTTCTGTTGAGGTAACTGATCAGAATGACAATGCACCTGCTGTGGAGATCCGTGGTATTGGTCTTAGGACCCATAGTGATGGCGTTGCAAACATCCCAGAGGACATGCCAGTGGGCACTGCGGTAGCTCTGGTGCAAGTGTCCGATAAGGATGAGGGAGAAAATGCTGTTGTGACTTGTGTGGTAGCAGGAGATGTCCCATTCCAGCTCCGACCAGCTGGTGATTCCTCTATTGATAATAAGAAGAAGTACTTTCTGCAGACCACCACACCACTAGACTTTGAGAGAGTCAGGGAGTACCGGGTGGAGATAGTAGCTGTGGATTCAGGCAACCCAGCTCTGTCCAGCACCAACTCCCTGAAAGTCCAGGTGACCGATATTAATGACAATTCTCCCATATTCTCACCTCCAGTGTTTGAAATAGATTTTGCTGAAGAGAATCAGCCTGGAGAGAAGGTTCTTGATGTTATTGCCGTAGATGCGGACAGTGGCACCAACGCAGAACTCATCTACAGCATTGTTGCAGATTCATCAACCAGGGGGCTCTTTGAGATTGACCCTAGCACAGGTGAAGTACGAGCCAGGAGCCCACTTGACCGTGAGCACAAAGAACGTTATGAGTTCCGTGTTACTGCAACCGATAAAGGTGTTCCTAGCCACAAGGGTACCGCTACTGTTGTGATCAATGTACTGGATAGGAATGATAATGATCCCAAGTTTATGCTTAGTACCTACAGCTTCTCTGTACTGGAGAACATGCCACCACTAAGCCCGGTTGGCATGGTGACTGTATTAGATATGGATAAAGGAGAAAATTCCCAAGTGCAGCTCTCTGTCGAACCAGATGTTGGAAAGTTTGTAGTACAGAACGGAACAGGAACAATTCTGTCAAGTATATCCTTTGACCGGGAGAAAGAAAGCAGCTACAGTTTCCGACTCAAGGCAGTAGATGGAGGAGAACCCCCTAGGTCATCTTATGTTGGTGTGACCATCAATGTACTTGATGAGAATGACAATGCACCTGTTGTCACCAAACCTTCCAATTCTTCTTTCAAACCTCTGTCTCCCCTGGCAGCACCTGATACTGTAGTTGAGGTAGTGGAGGCAGAAGACATAGACTCTGGCTCTAATGCTGAGCTGGTCTATAGTATTGCTGGGGGGAACCCACATGAGCTCTTCTATATCTCTCCCTCTGATGGAGAGATCAAACTAAGCAAGGAACTGACTCGGAAGCATGGAGGTCTGCATCGCTTGGTGGTTAAGGTGAGTGATAGGGGTAAGCCTTCACGCCATGCAATTGCCTTGGTGCACATTTATGTCAATGAGACCATTTCCAATATCAGCCTAGTGGAAGGCCTAGTAGGGCATAGCCTATACACTCCACTGGACACAGACATTGCGGGTGACCCTGACTATGGTCTAGCTGCTCAGAGAAGCAACATTCTTTATGGTAGCTTGGCTGGTGTGGCAGGAGTTGTAATGGTAATTATAGTGGTAGTCTTCATCAGACATCGCCTCCAAAGAGAAACCAAGAGCGGTTATCAAGCTGGCAAAAAGGAGACTAAGGACTTGTTTGCACCAAAACAAGGACCAAAGAGCATTAAGGGTAAAAAGGGAAGAAAGGGAAAGCCACCAAAGTCACCCAAACCTCTTGGGGAAGATGAAGAGGTCAGCCTCCAAAAGAGTCTGAAGTTCAACATCGATGGGGTTAATGACAGCCCTAGGATCCACTTGCCCTTGACCTACCCACCTGGCAGCCCTGACTTGGGCAGGCATTACCGCTCGAATTCACCCTTGCCATCCATCCAACTTCAGGCCCAGTCTCCATCTGCTTCCCAGAAGCATCAGGCTGTTCAGGAGCTCCCTGCCACCAATACCTTTGTGGGAACAGAACGAGATGACAACTCTACTGGATCTGACCAGTACTCGGATTACAGTTACAAGACCAATCAGCCGAAATACAGCACAAAATCGGTGAGTGTTTACAAATGTATTATCTGAAGATATTGTTGTTCTCGCCTAGTGACTGCCTTTTTTGTACGTGCTTACGGTTCTCAAAAAATAGCTTAGTCGTGCTCAATTTGTAGTAAATTGTCATATAGCAGAGACAGTTTGTAGTAAACTTTCATATAACAGTTTGCTTTAGTCATTTATTTAAAATGATCAAATAAACCTCGGAGCAAATATAAATGTATTGCTTGCTAAATTGGTTAGTTGAATTTGACAGAGAGACAAAACTTCAAATTGGCTGTAAAAACTGGAAATAATTCTTTATTTATTCTATATACATCATACCATCGTACATTTTGTTATATTTAATGATACAGAAATCCACCTTTGGACCAGATAGTACTTTCCTATTATAGTATATTTAGTTTGTGTCTTTGATCTTTCTTATTTTTCTTTATCGTTTGTGTCGGCCTTCCTGCTTTATTCACAGGGTCGATAATTTGACTGGTCGGTATTTGATCTTTTTCCAGGAAGTCCATTGCTAATTTTTTTTTGAACATTTTGAACACTGATTTTGTTTCGACAAGCAAATGATGCTTAAGTTATTTTTTAATTTATTGAAGCAGACTGTTGTGTGTGTGTGTGTGTGTGTGTGTGTGTGTGTGTGTGTTGAAGCACTATTAGGTAAGGCTTATTCTCCAGAGTGAACATGTTATTGATGGTTAGAAGGCATGGGATAAGCATGAGACATATTTTGAGGATGTGTACACTCTGGCTTTGTCAGTACCAGCCTGCTGGTTGATAATACCAGCAGATGCTAGCTGACAGTTGGGGTAAGTGCAGGCCCTATGGACTTACTGACTGGAGAGAAGAGTGACCCAGAGCAGCACTGCCACTGTGATGGACAGCATATGGCATGGAAGTGACAATAGGCTCCAGCAAAGCATACCATGTGTGCCTCCCATGGAGTCTAAAATCGCTTGCATTTTTTGCACATCAGTGAAGAATACTGACTGACCTGTATTCTTTATTCACTTAAACATCTGATTATTACTCTGCAATATGTCTGAACCCATGGCAGAGCTGAGTGACAGGAGTACAAAAACAGGGACAGATGTTAACTCATGCGATATCTCTCAGCAGATGTGAACTCGTGTGAGGGTTCTTTCTCCCACATCAGTCTGAACAGATTGACCGAAATAAATATTAATAACTGAAGTCGGGTGTGAAGCGACAGATAACTAGGTGACCGATCTAATGGTAGTGCACTTAACAATGTGTCGTTGTGGGATGTGAAGATTTAATCGGGTGTTGGTTTCGGTCGGGTTTTCATGCTCCTTTAGTCTTAACAGCTGGACTGCTGGGATTAAGTTTAGGGTCAGATTAGACTATAAACATAGGGAGGGCTTCACTACTCACTGTCCTGCTTTTTAAATGATCATTAAAGGGAGTTTGTTTGTCTGGGAAGCCTGATCCAAAAGTGCAAAAAAAAAGCCCCACTGAACGGACAATTCACACAGACTTCGTGAAGAGGGATTTGTTTGAAAGTCTGCGTACGTGTGTGTTTGTATGTCAGTGTGTGGCAGATCAAGGGTTTTCCCTGAGCCTTTTCTTTCTACGTTCAAAATGTCTTGGATTTTGTGAAAGTTGCTGAGGAGAACACTTGTGCAGCTGTCAGAGTTACTGAATTGACCTGTTTTTTTTTTTTTTTCTTTTCTCCACACGGCTTTTTAGCGACTACGTAACATACAGAAGCATGACTCATATATCAGTACAGGTTTCACAGACCATTTTTCCCCATAGTATATTTTAGCGTATGAATAAATATTTAATGAAATCGAGAGAGGCAGCACTTTCCCGAGTTAAACCAAGTGTCTGTCAGAGAACCTACTCTGTCAGTATGAATAAGTAGATTAAGGAAGAAAGTGAAGAATTTATTTTGGTCAGTTTTATTTAAATACTCTCATATAAGATACTGTTCTTTATTTTAACGATGTCTTTCTCCTCTTTTTGGTATAGACTGAGAAACTCACAAAACTATAGACCAAGGAAAGACAATTCCAGCTATTTTTCTAAGTGTGTATAGTGAGAGCTTGTGAAGCCTTAAATCTTTGCTTAAATTAAATCCACACAATAAAAATCCCTTATAACATGTAGATAGTGTAATGTTGTGCCCAATGATGCTCTGTGCTTCATCTCAGCACAACTTCAGACACGAGTAGTTCCACAGGATTTGGAAGCAGGGATGCGGGAGGGATTTTGGGGCAGGCTTTAATTAATGGAACACATCGCTTAACCTTCGTTACCCAGCGTGAACTCTAGCAGCTCGAGTGTCGGGAGATTACTCCCCAAACCTCCTCTGCCAGCCTGCTGTGACCGTCCAGTGCTGCTCCATGGGAGGAAAGCAAGCAATGGCAGCTCATAATTTTTCCCTTATATTTGCTGCAGCTGAAATAATGTCGTTAAACTAAGCCGTGTTACACACAGCTTCTATGCTGTCGCATGTGAGTCTGAAGGATTGGAAGATCTGTCATCAAAAGCTTATGAGTATCCGTAGAGTATTCTTCTTTTCGCTTCTCGACGTCTTGCTCTGTTTGAGCTATTCTCTTTGTGTGTTTCTCATGAGTGAAATATTTCCGCTATACTTGGAATCGAGCCTTTCTGGAATTGAGTATCAACCTGGTCACAGTGTAAAGAAGCTAAAGCCATAAAATATACTGCGATGTTCTCTGACCCTCTCCTACATATACTCCCTTCCCTACACAGTTTTGGATTTGTGCAGAAAGCCTTTAGACCTGTCTCAGAATCCCCAATTTTTGAGCATCTGTTCTCACTTGCTCCAGCTGGCAGTTATCCATAACAGAATGCACTTGTAAACCCTTCAAACCTGGTATCCACCTTTTCAAATTCCACTCCCTGGATGGTTCCATCCCATAATGCCCTCAGCTGCTGCTCATTAGAGCACAATGCCTGTATCCCTCGCCCCCCTGGGTGGGGTGGGGGTTTTGTGTAATCCACCATCAGATCCACTGGCCTCCTAGGCTCAGACAGGGAGAGATCAAGACTGCCTATTGCCTGTAGGGAAGACGTAAGCAAGCAATTATAAACAAATATGTTTTGAATAAATTACAACTGAGACATTTGACACTTAGGGAAATTAAGCCACTAATGAGGAATCCCGTAGTTATGTTCGGTTACGTGCAGCACCATATATGAGTGATCTTGTCAACAGGGGGAAGGCTAATAAGGTGAGAAAAGAGAATAGCTTATTATGTATTCGGTGTTTGAGGACTTCTCTGCACTGTCTCTTAGGGAAGGTCTAGTCTCTGCAGGCACTTACCAATTGAATGGTCTAGGCTGACACTTTGAAATCGATTCCCTTGGACAAGTGCTTAGGGATTTAGTGCACTGGACAGACATATTCCAAATGAGTGATCTTGTCCAGGGCATTGGTGGAAATAAGACAGTAGATGCACTCAAGGTAGAACCTGTCGATTGCTCTTAGCATTGTTTGATATGAATCAGCTTACTTTCTGGCCCGTGTCCAGTTCCCTACCTTCGGATCAGGTGGTCTTTCCGGAACGCTTCATAACATCTCACCGGTGTGAATTGTTTCCACTGTAAATAAAGAAAAGTCTGGTTTTCAGTCTAGGCTAATCAATTTTTAGGATTCTGACAAGCGCATCAGGATTTCCTAGCAGAACGTTCACAGTGGTATTCGGATAATCTTCCTCTCTAAAGCATCTCTTTCTGAAACTGCATGGTGGAGTGGTAGAAACGGTTTGCACAAAACCTTCTGCTCTTGCTGTGGCCCCCGTGAGCAAGGTGGAGATTTGATCTAACATCCACATTATTACCTGCTAAAAGAGATTACAGCTCATGCTGAGGAAATACTTAAAGGGCAGAACAGACCTGCTCTGAAGATCGAAGGATGTGATTCCTGATGCTGTTGTAGAAACGGATGGAAACGGCATACAGCGGTAGTATGGAGATGTGAGACTACTGCCGGTTTATGCACAGATGAGAATGACAATAATAACAGCGATAATGTTAATATCCAAAGGCTCACAGTCAGATACATTTTTAATACATTTCTTCATACAACCCGAGAAGCGGCTTTTATGTAAACTTTGTTTTGGAAGGATTTTCACTTATCGTTATCTTCCCAGGTTTTTAATATCTCCACCGTTCGAAAGATCTAAAATGTCTCATCACATCAAATTACCATCTTGCGGTGTGCATGGGGAACAGGAAATAATTCTCCATAAGTGGAATCGTAAATGGTGAATTAGCTTTCCTCAGGCCTTGCACCATGGCATCTAATTCTGCAAGCAGTCTGAGGTCAGGTTCATACTTTTGTGTGAAAATACCTTAAAAATAAACACAATACTAAAGCTTCAGGTGAAGCTTTAAGGACACCCAACTCCCTAATGGTGTTGCCTTTAGCTCAGATGTTTCATCATCACACGTGCTACGCTCCTTACCTTCCACCAGCCAGATTAGCGCTTTTTATCAATAAGCAGCTTACTGCCAAAGCATTCTTCAATAATGTGCTACGGTACTTCTTTTCCTTCCCCAGGACTTGACTTTCTCGTTCTCTCCGTGGTGTCTTTCTGTTCTCTGTGCGCTCTCTCTACCTCTTTCTCTCTGTCTGTCACTCCATTTCCTTCTAGCATGTTCTGCTTGTTTACTCTACAAATACATCCTAGGATTGTTTTAGATAGATTGTGAAAGATGATCAACTTTGTATGATGTAAATGTCCCGTCATCGCACTCGCATGTCAGCAGGGATAAGCTTTTATTCATCCCACACGTTGCCATGGTAAGCAAGAACAGTAAGCGCCGTTCTAGCTGTTGTTACATTTCACAGCATTATTAAAAAAATGAAAATGTCATAAATAAAACAAATAACTGATCTCTTCCTGTCTGACTTTTGCCCTTAGCTTGATTTGTTTTCACTTCTTAAAAATGACTACAAGCCTTGACAGACGGCTGGCTTCTTCAGTTTACAAATGATAGTTTGTCATTTGGAGGATAATAAATGCTGGACATTCTAAGTCTTTACTGTGCCGTCAGGCAAGACGTGTATTTGAGGAAGCCAAGTCTGTTTTTCACACGTGCATTTAACTGCAGGTCAGATGTAAGAGAGAAAGAAAGCCAGGCAACAAAGATCCCTCAGGCATCTCACCCCATTAGAGCAGCAGAGAGCTGCACACAATCCATTAAGCTCCATTAGGGAAGTATACAATCGCATGGACACCTCTAAGGCCATGTGCTGAGGGCAGTGTGCCGTTACACATGCAATCCAGGTTCATTATTCAAATTCTTCATTCATAAATAATGCAGATTACAAGCTACTCAGGGAAACCACTGCATGTTATGCATATAATATTTGGGTCTATATTAGCTATAGGGCTCGAGCTGCA
Organism: Tachysurus vachellii; assembly: GCF_030014155.1. Taxonomy (NCBI): domain Eukaryota; kingdom Metazoa; phylum Chordata; class Actinopteri; order Siluriformes; family Bagridae; genus Tachysurus; species Tachysurus vachellii. The sequence goes on from NC_083479.1 coordinate 1,619,325, forward strand.
ATTTAGTATTGTATTAAAGGCATTATATGACCAGGGTATTTTATTAGCCGCTAATTTAATTGCATGTTCCTGCATTTGTAAATGTTACATTTGTAAATGTCAAAGTATTTTGAACAGTACGTAGGTTTCCATTAAAGTCATGCAAAAATTATTACACCTTAACAGCCCCCCTCCCCAACACCCCCCACCCCGAGCAGCGCTATTAGTAATTCAATCACACATCACAACCCCGGGAACCAAATAAACAAGAAAGCAAAAGAGAAATCGATCTTTGAAAAAGCCATCTTCAGAGGCCTGTCAATCACTCGTTTGTCTGCTCGGAGGCTGTCTCACCAGCATTGAGATGTCGACCAACAGACTCCGCTGACGGCTTCACCAAAGGAGAATTCCAGACGAAATGCAAACTAGCACCATCTCCATGGGAGCTGACTTCCTGGATTAAAGATCTACCAGCAAAATACTGATTACTCTCTATGTTTAAACAGTTTGAACTGCATATTAGTATCGCGGTCATGGTTACAGGCAGAGATGTTAAATATCGTATGATGCAAATGATTCCAGTCTCTGACGTGTATGAGAACATTAATTTCCACATGTCCCACTTGGGAGAATAATCCACTTACCAAAAACCCTAACAAAAAAAAAACAGAGAAGTGCTTGTGAACTGTGATGTTGCATAATTCTCTCTCCATGGCCGAATGTTCTGGCTGACATGAGGAATGATCATTATTTCTCTCTGTTCGTCCTACTGGGGGCTCAGGATATTAGAATATTTCATGAATATTGAACTTTTCTTGCTCTCGGATTGCTGCGGGAAGATTTTCTCTGCTGTTTCGTATCGGTGCTTAATTGCACAAGTCTTTAAAAAAAGGTTGAAAGACGTCTCTCACAGTGTGAAATGTTCTGAAGTGTCAGCCTGCATTTGTCAAAAGGCAGGGACATGGAGTTCAGCCCAATCAAGGTCCAGAGATGAAATAGAGTTTTTGAAAGGATCTAGACAAAAAAAATGGCAAATGGAATCAGGACCTAGTAATGTTTAGCTGTAAAATCGTAATTGGACCGAGTTAGTTTCGCACGTGGAGGTGAAGTAGCGAATTCATTACTGGAATATCTCTGGCCTTTTAGACCTGTTTGATTCTTTTAGTAATGTTGCAGACAGAATGTACACAGATCTATAAATAGTATGTCTTATTTTACCTTCTGACCAGTAGAAGTAATGTGGTTATTTATTTTATTATATTAAGTCTGGAAACTTTTCTTAAAGCTTTTATTTTTGTTGCCTCAACTAAACCAGAACCAGGTATTGGCCACGTTTCAAAAGATGAGCACCAAAATACAGAAATATATTTTGATATCTAAATTGTTCACTGGGACTTATTGGTAATCTGACATGGGTACTGACAACATGTATATAGGGAAGTCGTGGCCTAATGGTTAGAGAGTTTGACCCCTAACCGTAAGGTTGTGGGTTCGAGTCTCGGGCCGGCAATACCACGACTGAGGTGCCCTTGAGCAAGGCACCGAACCCCCCCAACTGCTCCCCGGGCGCTGCAGCATTAATGGCTGCCCACTGCTCAGGGTGTGTGTTCACGGTGTGTGTGTGTGTGTGTGTTCACTGCTGTGTGTGCACTTTGGATGGGTTAAATACAGAGAACAAATTCTGAGTATGGGTCACTATACTTAGCCATATGTCACGTCACTTCACTTTCACTTACACTGGCGATCAAGATAAGCTTGCTGTCATACTGTACAGTGTCTACCACAAGCACCTTTTGCAAGAATATCAGAAGTTACATATCACGAATGTGTATATCTGTATATCGTGCAAATTGCTTGCTATCTATACAGAAATTGCTTCTCATGCTAATCAGACACAATCTTTACAGGAATTGCCTGGCAAAATTAAACACACATAACTAGTTTTAATACTAGACAAGTTTTAACTATGAAGTATACTAGTATTGTGGCGTGGGACAGTAGTAGCACTTTTTTATATGCGACTTGATTTTTGCTTGTGTGTGTGTGTGTGTTTTGTGTTGATGTGGGGGATATTCCTTCCAACATTGATTCCGGAACCTTCCTCCCACCGTATGTTAAAATAATCTCTGGTTTTGGATGACATGGCTGAACTTGATCCACGGTCGATATTTTCCACCATGTTGGAATCCCTCATCTGACAGGCGAGAGAGAGAGAGAGGGAGGGAGAGAGAGAGGGAGGGAGGGGGGGAGATCTAACCAAATATCCATTCATTTCTCTGAGTTTTGGATGCTGTGAGCAGTCCGACTGAAGAACATCCAGAGATGATTCAGTATCAAAGGCATTCTTAAGCGAGGAAGAGCAGTGGACGAAGCTCCAGTGATAATCGTCTGTCTGAAAGCACTTGTCTGGATGATGAAATTCAATTAAAGTGCATTAAAACATTGGATAAATAGTAGTAGAAGCAACGGGAGAGGACACGCACATAGAGGTAGTCGTGTTCTCATGCTAGGATTCAATTTGAATTAACTGACAATTTGTTTGAGTCTTGCTCCATGTCTCAGTTATAGTGAACCTAATCATCACAGCCTCCTCCACGACTATATCAACAATAATGTCTTTACCATTACAAGGCGGTTTCCACAGCTGCGGTGCTCTTTAAGCATTGAATCTTAAGAGAAGGTGCATATAACTACTGACACTCCAAACATCCATATGTCCTTATTTACATGGTTTCTTTCAGACAGAGTGGAGATTTAGATGTAATCGGGGTAACAGGGTTTTGACCTCATCACTTTGTAGCGTCGTCACAAGAATAAAAGAAGAAGACAGAGTTTTCTTTCTGTTGACACCTTTTCCTGTTGTACAAAGGTAATTTAGTAACTAAGTAATGTTGTTGAAGGACAATTAAAGGTGGGGTCTCCGATGTTTGAAAGCCAATGTTGACATTTGAAATCACCAAAACAAACACGCCCCTAACCCAAACGGGTCCCACCCCTGTATTGATAGCTCCGCCCACACATACATATGTAACCCAGGCGACTAATGGAAAGAAATGTGTCTTTATCATAGCTGAAGGGAAGAACAATACGATTGTAGATAAACAAACAAGCAAAAATGACACACAAGCATAATCATGTAAAGGACAAAGGCATATATTAGTTCTGTGTAACAAAACAAAACCAACGTTACTCACCTATCGAGAAGGAAAAAAGCGCCTCGGCGTCTTAAGTAAAGTTGGTCACATATTCACAGATTGGAGTTTCCCGAGTCAATAACTCCTGAGCTAAACACTGTTACTACACAAAACACGGTTGTAGCTGCGTCTCTACATTACTACGATAGAAAAGAGGTGTTATTTGTGTAGTAACAGTGTTTAGCTCAGGAGTTATTGACTCAGGAAACTCCAATCTGTGAATATGTGACCAACTTTACTTACTTCCTGCTCCTTCAGTTCTCTCCAGCGCTGGAAAGCTGATCCTATATTAACACGTCCTACTTCTTACCTTATCGTAAGTCTTTATTCGCTTTCTTTCTTTGTTTTTATCCTCCATGTCAATGTTAAAACCGCTTTCTGCTAATGTCACACATGCGCACTGAACACTCTCTCCGCCCATATTGACGAGACACGCCCCTTTCTGCTCATTGGCTACACGTTTGTTTTGATTTTTGTTTAGTTTGTTGGTCCCGACTCAGTTTTCTGAAGCATTTCTCAAACATCGGAGACTACACCTTTAACACATATGCCATCAATGAGAAAGAAGTATCATCCCACCTAGTGTGAATTATAGGTGATAAGAGTACATTGTGCCTTGTTTATGAACCTTATAGTGCTGGTGAAAAGTGATGCCCTTTTCCAGATTAACTTACATGGCTTGCAGTTTACTCATTAACATTTATGTGGTTGGATACCCAAAAGAATTCAGGTTAATTATCTTGCCGAAGGAAAAGCAATGTTGTCCCCAGTCAGGGCTGAACCTGTAACCTCAGGCCTACCTGCTACCTCCCTCAGGACCTGTAAAATGAATCAGAGCGAGATGGAACGTTTGTGAGTGAAAGAGAGAGTTATAGCAAGAGCCTGAGAGAAAGAGGGAATGTGTGAGTCAGAGAGAGTGTGAGAGGATGTTTATTGCAGGAGATATACTCCACCATTCATTATGCACTCAGCACTCAGTCTGAACACTGGGCCAATAAACAAGTATGTGCAATTTTGCCTGCAACGCATTGAGGAGTGCTACGTCAGCGTCCGGACGATTCTGCACCCACCAAGGCCTTGTATTCTGGATAGTGAGAAAAAGAGAAATTTATTTATTTGTTTATTTTTTAGGGAGCACGGTGGCTTAGTGGTTAGCATGTTCGCCTCACACCTCCAGGGTTGGGGGTTCGATTATGTTCTCCCCGTGCCTCGGTGGGTTTCCTCCGGGTACTCCGGTTTTCTCCCCCGGTCCAAAGACATGCATGGTAGGTTGATTGGCATCTCTAGAAAATTGTCCGTAGTGTGTGATTGAGTGAGTGAATGAGTGTGTGTGTGTGCCCTGCGATGGGTTGGCACTCCGTACAGGGTGTATCCTGCCTTGATGCCCGATGACGCCTGAGATACAGGCACAGGCTCCCTGTGACCCGAGGTAGTTCGGATAAGCGGTAGAAGATGAATGAATGTTTATTTTTATCTCACCACCATCACAGTGAAACATTCCAGATGTGCCCTGTACATGTCGTCCTGTCATCGTTCTGTTCTCAGACAAACAAAGTTTTTACTTTTGTTTTTACAAGTTTAGTCTTAAAGCAATGAATAAACCTTACATCCACACCGCAGTCAGCATGCTGATTCAGACGTGCAGCTGCATATTACAGATGAAGGACGGCTTCCCGTGCTTGCTGTTAGAAACCTATGCAGTTTTCTGCACCGCCCTCCGGGGGGGTTTCACGGGCCGCGCTCCATCCTCCTAGTTATGAGCGAAAAGCGAACCAATTTGACAGTGACAAATGAACTGCTCCGTCGCTCCACCAACCGCCGATGCCCATCCCTCATCCACCTGCAATTCTCTGCTGTCCTCCTCTCCTCTCCTGCTCTGTCTCGTTGCCCACACTCATATTTCTCCTGTCCACTAGTTTTGCATTTCTCTCGGCTCAGCATGTCCGGAAGTGGAAGAGCCCGGGGCGGGGTCTCGATCCCTGCCTTGCACTCATGCCAGACATTTATTTCAGAAATTAAACCCATGCTCCCTTGCTCTTGTGTTCACCCGAGTTCCAAACTTGAAATTCTGTATCTATCTGCATGCACGGCGATTGCCTAGAGGGCCATCAGAACTGCTATTATTTTTCAATCTACTGGTTCCAGTCTAGTGACTGTGAAGCAGGGGAAAATGACTGTTTTTGGAGGGTCGATGACAGCGATGGAGGAAACGGGGAACGTTTTTTTTTTTTTTTTTTTTCTGTGTGAGTGTGATTACTGGTGGGTTTTAATGATCATCCTGTTCCTGTAATAGACTTTCTTTGCTTGAGTGTTGAAATGAAATGCCAGGCTGTGAAGACAATTAATTGCTTGGCTACCTCTGTTTCTGCTTTCACTCTCCCTCTCTTTCTCACTCTTTCCATCTCGCTATCTGTCTTTCTCTCTTTCCATCTCTCTCTGCCAGTCTCCCCCCCACCCCAACCCACCCCTCACCCTTTTCTGAAGCCTGGCCCTGCAGACTGATAAGAGAGGTGAGCAGCAGACTTGCCCCGTTGCTCAGTGAGCCTGTCTATCTTCCTCTCTCCACTCTCACCACGGTTATGCTAATGCCATGGCCCCACTCTGTCAAATCCTCTCCACCACCACACGCTCGGAGACGTACACCGAGCCGCACTGTGTACCTTCGGTCCACGGTAACCAACGCAACAGTATTACAGCATTAACGATCCAACACCCAATATCAAGGCAAAACACAACAGTATACCCGAAAGAGCAATTAATGTTGAATTGCTTCTTACATCACAGAGAATCGAGAATAATATTGATTGTTTTCCTTGGGGAAGACAGAAAGCAATCAGTAATACCTTAATGTAATCCGAAGTGTAATCAGAGAGCCCTAGGATGTAGACTGCTTCGTTCTTATGAACGAATTCCCACTGTGGGGTATGGACTTTAATGTCCAATAAACTCATGATTTTTTTTAAATATTCATAGCATTTGATCATTTTTGGGAATATATATATATATATATATATATATATATATATATATATATATATATATATATATATATATATATATATAAATAAATATTTATAGTATTCTGTTTGCTTTGAATACCGTACTCGCTGAAGTAGTACTACTTTTTTTCTCGTCTTTTCACCCTCAAGAGGTAGAAACCTTGAGATGAATCAGACACAAATAATATCTTAACAAGTTGAATATGGGCAAATAGATCTAATATTTCTTATTTTGATCTGATAAAAATCAAGATTTTGTAGATGCCTTTACAGATGACAAGCTTCTACTGATAGGTCATTTAGCTTCCTCTTTAACCCTCTGAGGTCTTAGGGTATTTTTAGGGCTTGGAGAAGTTTTGTCATACCCTGATATTTGTGCTTTTTTCAGTTGCTTATAAAGACATAAATGGCTAAAGTGTAATATCGCTGTAATCAGCACAAACTGGACTACAATAATATGTGAGCAGCATGTATGTACATGATTGTGTTTTTGAGAAAACAATGTTTATGTGTGGTTAGTGAAAAATTAAACATTTTGAATCACTTGAATAAGGCCATAAGGGCCTTTTTACACCTGGTCACTTCATGTGTTTTCTCTGATCCGATAGCTATCTGATTTGTTAAAACTGTTCCATTTACATTAGGCCACATAAATGTGTCTTGGCGAATCGGATATCAATCTGATCTTTTTACTCCCGCCCAAAATGCAAATATATTTTACCTCATTTCCGGGGTAATTGAAATGGAACGCTCTTTGGTGTATGCGGTTGCTACAAAAAACAGCATTTACTGTTTGCTGCATTTTCACTGGCGGCAGCAGTGCATTTTAAGACCCAATGAGACACCTGGGTGAAAGATCGGAGCCAGCGCTGATGGGAAAACATATTTGTTTCTGGTGCGATCCACGACTCGCGGGTCACCTAACCCCCTAAAACACATACAGAACATCGGTTCACAGGACTTTTGAGAGTTTTTGCTTCAAAATTATGTGAACATCGTCTTGTTTACTCGCTCACAGAAAACAATATGTTTGATTTAAATTTTCTAAGACACTTTTTGTTTGTAAAGGGCATACTGTATGCGAGTGGGCGTCAACTATCATGAATATTAATGTGATTCACACCTGAGAAGACAAAGGCCCGCATAATGAGCTGCATAATGAGCCTTTCAGGCAGGTATGTGACTGAGAGAGGAGTTACAAGAAAGAATGTGAGGACAAAATAAATGTGTATATTTTTTGTTTGTAGTTTATTTCGAATATTTAACTATCACACAAAATCACTTTAGAAGTTAGTAATAACACAGAAGACGCAATCAGGGCAAAATTGTGCAACAAAAAAAAAGTGTCAACAGGAAGAGTGCAAGATAAAAAAAGGTGTAAGGTTTGTAGAAGCCCACTAACCTACTCTGTCACATAGGACACAGAATTGAACAGTTATACATCTTTGTGCCACTCTAGGAAACAGTTCCTTTTCAGCTGAACACACAAGTGAACATAACATGCCTGGCATTTCCAAGGCATTTCAAATCACACAGGTCCGGATTTCATGTACTTAGTCATTCCTGTGTCTCAGGGGCGTGTACGTGATTACTTCAATCACCTCAGTTCATTTGCATATGAACAGCGCGCTCAGACGGAGGCGGGAACTCATTAGCTATAATGAGGCGAAACAGGAGAAACCGGACCACTCCTTACTTTCATACGGATTACATAAAAATAGATTATTTGACTTGAAGACTTGAATTTGTTTATTTAAAAGTCGACATTTCAAGCTTTCTATGCATATATTTATCTTGTATTTGAGGCAAGTATTCGCTGAGATTCGGGTTGTTTTATTTATGTGTGTGTGAAGAGTGGTGACCGAGACCGAGATTTATTTTCTTTATTCTACAAAAGCACAGTGTTTTGTTGTTATTATGTGTGTATACAAATAAACGTAGACCCTTTACAGATTCGATTGATGTATTGCTCTCGTCTGTACGATCGAAACTGAAAGTGTAATTTAAGTTCACTTCGGCCTTAACAGGAGATTATGCCACAAAACACGTATACACGTTCATGGACTCCAGAGGGTTAAGTGCAAAATAAATACATAAAAAGCGAATAAATTCATTTAATGGTCATATATTTTATTTTATATAACAGAGACGACTAGATAGATTAGACAATATTTAAGATACACTAACTAAGAGCAAAGCTGGACCAAGACCCAGGTACTCTATCTGATAATTCTATTCAACCAACTTCAGCAGCAGGTTGAATAGATTCACGCTCCCATGATGATCTGATACGGTTATACATAGTGGTAATAGATTCTAAGAGATGAAAGTGTGGGCGTTGTGTAGTCCTTCGCCTGATGACAATTTTGGAAACTTGCAAATAATACGTTGTAAACCAAGTCGAGTCTGAAGGGTAAAAATGGGTGGTGAAACAATACATAATTGTTGGGTTGGAGAGCAGAGCAATGGCCTTGTTTCCGATTTCTGTCTGCGAATTTCAGGCAAGAGATAACATGAACCCACTAAAACCACCAAAATAGAAAAACATTTGCATTAATCATATTTCACGCGATTTGCTAATGTTTCTTTTACCAGTGATGGTCACTTCTACTGGCTGAACTGCACACTCAGAAAAAAGGGAACTAAGCCGTATCACTATAAGTTTCACTGTACCACAGGAAAGGTACAGTTTTTTTCTGAGACTGTGTAGTATATCAGTGTGTTAGTATCAGTGTTATTGTTCTTTTTTTTTTTGTTCTGCTTCTCATGTTACAGCAAAACGATTTTCAGAAATTGAAGGCTTTTGCCCAGGGACATATTGCTTCTGATTAGCATCCATATAAAATGTCAACTAGGATTTGACAAGCACTATATGAAGCAAACAAACCCCCACTGGAGATTTCTCAAGCGCCAAAACATACTGTATGCTATTGTTCACTTGTGAGGGACATGCTGTCCTGAGCGACTCGTGTCATTGTCTGATAAAGTTAATTACTAGCTACAAAGCAGACACTGGAGCCTTGGCCGTTTGGGCCTGGCCTCGTGCATCTGCTTCTGGATGCGTTGTCAGGTTCTTTAGTTATCTGTTGCTTTCTCATAATCACCGTCCTTTTCATTGCAAACTTGCATACAGTAAAAAAGCATAATAAAAATGTATGAACTGTGCGCCTTGTGTTCTGCCGTCATCACTGCTGTGAGACCGAGCACATCTGCATGGCTCCTGGGCGGTATTTTGTTGTAACAGCACAGCTGGGATTCCTCAGGGGCGTATGCTGGGGCCGCTCTGATTTTTTGTCATCGCCATGGCAGCTCAGCTGGGCTCTGAATTGATAAACTGCTCTTGTCCTGTATTCTACTATTGCCATAGCAGCACAGCCGGAGATCAGATCAAGATGGCTCTGTGTCGTGAGTCGCCATGGCAGCACAACTGTCGCACGCGAGGGCTACAGTGCCCCTCATAGGCACCACCCGCACAGCACAGCTTGATTTACCCTGAGTGTTAAAACACTTGCATTAAAATCAGAGAGAGAGATCTGCCTGGTTTCTATGAAGCACTCTCAGGGGAAATGAAAAAATAAGTTTTTAAAAATGGGGATTTCAAAAAAAAAACACTATTGAGCTCTTTTTTTATTTTTACTTGCACAACAAAGCATGGAAATATTTGCCCAGGCTCATATCGATGTGTTTTCACACAGACCGACTGGGATGAATTTCAATCTTTCCGACGTAGATTCTGTCTGTGCTCTCGCCACGGCCTTCAGCCATCATTTGCTTTATACGCCCCTCGGACAAAACCTCCGACTTTAATCTCTCGGTACAGATTCAGTGGATGGTTAGCTGATGAACCGAAAAACTGTTCTGTAATGGTTTTATGAGAAGTTGTACGCTGCGTGTCCCTGGCTCTCTTTACATCTCGTATTAAAAGCTCTGTGAACATTTTCTTTGAACTGTGTTCATAGTTTATATACAGTACAGAAAGCCCCATTTTGTTTCATCACAACCGGCTCTTAGATACAAGTCAATGCCTTGGTCCGTTTTCACTCAATAGCCACAAATGTTTTCTTTTTTTGTGTGTGTTCGTTACTTCATTCGTTCATGCATTCATTTCTTTCTTAGTTAGCTATCTATTTTTGCTCTAGTCACACTTTCTTTCTTTCTTTCTTTCTTTCTTTCTTTCTTTCTTTCTTTCTTTCTTTCTTTCGTACTTTCTTTGACATACTCTATCAAGCTTTGCGTGTAATAAAGTTGCATTAGCATGATCTCATGCTGTTTTTTTGTTTCATCAGGTCTGTATGTGGGTTGGAAGTCGGTGTCTGTAATTTTTTTCCGCTCTATAGATTCAGAACGAAACGCATGCTTTTGATCTGGGTTCAGTCACAGTTTTCAAAGGCAGAATTCATGATAATAGATCCGTGTACATCTAATAAGGCCGTGGCTGCGTGTGCCATTAGAGAACGCCTAGAGAATGAGTTAAAACTGGCTTTAGTTTGATAAGGAATACATA
>NC_083479.1:1635000-1680000 GCF_030014155.1 Tachysurus vachellii
GCAATAGTACAATTACAGCGTTATTTGAACAAGAAAAGAACACCGCTCAGAGTTTAACATAAAAACAGTGGGGTATTGTCAGGTTCAGCGCGTATCTCCGTTAATTACGTCTGGGTTTTATTCATCTGATGAACTAATTAATGTCCGGTTTTGAAAAGTGACGCTAATGGGCCACCTGGTCATTTCACTTCAACGCTATGTCTCCTTTGTGAATCTAAGCACTAATGAAGCGTGCTCAGAGACGACCCCGCTCGGATATCCATAATGAATGAGTTAAAAAAACAACAACAAACAAACAGAAAAGCAAAAAAAATTCATGCATATGTATGTTGGATTTTTGTAAAACATGATAACGGAGCTTCCATCATCTCCGCTCATCTCATTTAATCTCAGCTCTTGTGCGTATGCAGGAACCATCATGGCTCCAATATGGCACCAGCAGGTGAGACAGGTTTGAGCAGGAATACTAGAGCACATCATAGTGAGATCATAGTGAGTTACAGAATTCAGTCGCTGCTTCCCGTCTGTGGCGTTTCTGATTTACGGAGGTTTACGGCTGACAGGTTACGGCACAGTTCTCTTTAAACCGTGGCATTACACAAGCTTTCACGAGCACAGCTGATGTATAAGTGAACGCACAGCTTGTTCTCCAGGCTTCCAGACTTCTGCAAGGATGAAGCATGGAGAGAGAGAGAGAATGAGAGAGAGACAGAAGGAGACAGAGAGAGAGAGAGAGAATGAGAGAGAGACAGAGAAGGAGAGAGAGAGAGAGAATGAGAGAGAGACAGAGAAGGAGAGAGAGAGAGAGAATGAGAGAGAGACAGAGAGGGAGAGATAGAGAGAGAGAATGAGAGAGAGAAAGAGAAGGAGAGATAGAGAGACAGAGAATGAGAGAGAGAGAGAGAGAAAGAGACAGAAGGAGAGATAGAGAGAGAGACACAGAGATAGAGAGACAGAGAAGGAGAGAGAGAGACAGAGAATGAGAGAGAGAAAGACAGAGAAGGAGAGATGTAGAGAGACAGAGAAGGAGAGATAGCGAGAGAGAGAGAGAGACAGAGAAGGAGAGATAGAGAGAGAACGAGAGACAGAGATAGAGAGACAGAGAAGGAGAGAGAGAGACAGAGAATGAGAGATGTAGAGAGACAGAGAATGAGAGAGAGACAGAAGGAGAGAGAGACAGAGAAGGAGATAGAGAGACAGAGAAGGAGAGATAGCGAGAGAGAGAGAAATAGAGAGAGAGACAGAGAAGGAGAGATAGAGAGAGAGACAGAGAAGGAGAGAGAGAGAGACAGAGAAGGAGAGATAGAGAGACAGAGAATGAGAGAGAGAGAGACAGAGAAGGAGAGATGTAGAGAGACAGAGAAGGAGAGATAGTGAGAGAGAGAGAGAGACAGACAGAGAAGGAGAGATAGAGAGAGAATGAGAGCGAGACAGAGAAGGAGAGATAGCGAGAGAGAGACAGAGAAGGAGAGAGAGACAGAGAAGGAGAGAGAGAGAGAGAATGAGAGAGAGACAGAGAAGGAGAGATAGCGAGAGAGAGAGAAATAGAGAGAGAGACAGAGAAGGAGAGATAGAGAGAGAGAGAGAGACAGAGAATGAGAGAGAGAAAGACAGAGAAGGAGAGATGTAGAGAGACAGAGAAGGAGAGATAGCGAGAGAGAGAGAGAGAGACAGAGAAGGAGAGATAGAGAGAGAACGAGAGACAGAGAAAGAGAGATAGAGAGACAGAGAAGGAGAGAGAGAGACAGAGAATGAGAGAGAGAGAGACAGAGAATGAGAGAGAGACAGAAGGAGAGAGAGACAGAGAAGGAGATAGAGAGACAGAGAAGGAGAGATAGCGAGAGAGAGAGAAATAGAGAGAGAGACAGAGAAGGAGAGATAGAGAGAGAGAGAGAGACAGAGAAGGAGAGAGAGAGAGACAGAGAAGGAGAGATAGAGAGACAGAGAATGAGAGAGAGAGACAGAGAATGAGAGATGTAGAGAGACAGAGAAGGAGAGATAGTGAGAGAGAGAGAGAGACAGACAGAGAAGGAGAGATAGAGAGAGAATGAGAGCGAGACAGAGAAGGAGAGATAGCGAGAGAGAGACAGAGAAGGAGAGAGAGAGAGAGAGAGAGAGAATGAGAGAGAGACAGAGAAGGAGAGATAGCGAGAGAGAGAGAAATAGAGAGAGAGACAGAGAAGGAGAGATAGAGAGAGAGAGACAGAGAAAGAGAGATAGAGAGACAGAGAAGGAGAGAGAGACAGAGAAGGAGAGAGAGACAGAGAGAATGAGAGAGAGAAAGAGAAGGAGAGATAGAGAGACAGAGAATGAGAGAGAGAGAGAGAGAGAGAGAGAGAGAGAAAGAGACAGAAGGAGAGATAGAGAGAGACACAGAGATAGAGAGACAGAGAAGGAGAGAGAGAGACAGAGAATGAGAGAGAGAAAGACAGAGAAGGAGAGATAGAGAGAGAGAGAGAGACAGAGAAGGAGAGATAGAGAGAGAACGAGAGACAGAGAAAGAGAGATAGAGAGACAGAGAAGGAGAGAGAGAGACAGAGAATGAGAGAGAGAGAGACAGAGAATGAGAGAGAGACAGAGAAGGAGATAGAGAGACAGAGAAGGAGAGATAGCGAGAGAGAGAGAAATAGAGAGAGAGAGACAGAGAAGGAGAGATAGAGAGAGAGAGAGAGAGAGACAGAGAAGGAGAGAGAGAGACAGAGAAGGAGAGATAGAGAGACAGAGAATGAGAGAGAGAGAGAGACAGAGAAGGAGAGATGTAGAGAGACAGAGAAGGAGAGATAGTGAGAGAGAGAGAGAGAGAGAGAGAGAGAGACAGACAGAGAAGGAGAGATAGAGAGAGAATGAGAGCGAGACAGAGAAGGAGAGATAGCGAGAGAGAGACAGAGAAGGAGAGAGAGACAGAGAAGGAGAGAGAGAGAGAGAGAATGAGAGAGACAGAGAAGGAGAGATAGCGAGAGAGAGAGAAATAGAGAGAGAGAGACAGAGAAGGAAAGATAGAGAGACAGAGAAGGAGAGAGAGAGAGACAGAGAATGAGAGAGAGAGAGACAGAGAAGGAGAGATAGAGAGACAGAGAATGAGAGAGAGACAGAAGGAGAGAGAGACAGAGAAGGAGATAGAGAGACAAAGAAGGAGAGAGAGAGAGAATGAGAGAGAGACAGAAGGAGAGAGAGACAGAGAAGGAGATAGAGAGACAAAGAAGGAGAGAGAGAGAGAATGAGAGAGAGACAGAAGGAGAGAGAGACAGAGAAGGAGATAGAGAGACAAAGAAGGAGAGAGAGAGAGAATGAGAGAGAGACAGAAGGAGAGAGAGACAGAGAAGGAGATAGAGAGACAAAGAAGGAGAGAGAGAGAGAATGAGAGAGAGAGAGAATGAATGATTGTGTCTCAGATGCGAAGCTCTTGCAATTCAGGAAACTAAGGCTACACTCTGAGAAGAAGGCTAATATTTAGGGATGCAACTAAATAAGAATAGATTATTTCTAGATTTAACACATCGAGTGTTCTAAATGGAAACACATTTTTCCAACAAAAATTTCTTTGAGTTTGCATTCAGGATCCCACCGGACGCATGACGTAAAATCACACGAGCCGGAGGTATTTACTTACTTCTAAGTGATGCGTGACAACGTTCTTTAGCACGATATAAACAGGAGGTGCATTAATCTCAGCTAAACGTCAACTTACTGAGCTCCAAAATAAAAACCATATCACTGTACAAACTGTTTAGAATTTATCACAGCAGTATTTTGCTCTTCCGCTCGCCCTGTCCTGGTCATATCAGTTTACAACACGTTATCTGTATTATATAAATAATGGATTTGTGTTCAGTTCCATCATTACTGTAAAAAGGTCATCAGGTCAAAGGATAGTCCGACTTATCTATATTTAAAATGACAAGACGCACGTCATGGTTTAACGTTTCCTCTAAGCACACAGAGAACCAGGTGTAAAAACAGACCCAAATGCAGGATAGTAAAAAAACAAAACACGGTTTATTAAATAAAACAAACAAAGCCAAAAACAGACAAAACAAAAGACAAGGATTCCGCGCCGCTAAAGGCAACACGGCGGCGGATAAATACCGAAGACAATTAGACACATAAAGGACAGGTGTGCTGAGGCGGGAAGGAATAAAGGGCGGGGCAGACACGTGAACACCGAACGTTAACAAAAGGTACATGGAAAAAGTCCGGGCGAGATCCTGACACAGATATAGTTGACCTTTAAAGCTAAAAGGTACCAAGTTGGACTAAGGTACAGTATAAAGTGTATATTACCCTCAGCCTTTTATGCTTCGTATATACACGTTTTTTTTTTTATTCTGGCATGTATAAATTACTACATGATACATGATGATCTGATAGGATCCGCCTTAATTTTGATCAATTTTTCAGGTGATTGTCTGAAAGCTTCTAGATTTCTCCACCCTCACTTGGTACCTCATTTCCCTTAGCACTTAACACTGTTCACAGAGATATGAACAGAGCTTAATCATATGTGAACCATGCCAAATTAGACAGGTGTGTGTGTGTGTGTGTGTCTGTAATTGTGCACGCTTGCATAATGCTGCTTAGGAAATCAGAAGAAAACTAGCCGTATCAGTGCGCATTTGCATATTCATTTGGTGGACACTTTAATCCAGCGTGTCTCACTCTTGCTTCAGTGGATAATCTCACCTGGAACTGCTTACTGAATTAAAGAGTGTCCTGTGCCACATTCTCTCACCCAGGACCAGGTCATTAAACCTCAGCTATTAAAAACAGCAAATGAGACAATTTGTGAATTCTATCTTAAGCTCCACCCCCTGCCCCACCTTTCAATGAACAGATGAGCTGCTGGTTTCCTTCTAAAATAAAACCCTGTCTAGGATCTACAGATTTTAAAACGAACCTCGGCCACGTTGCAGAGTCGTATCCAAGCGTCTAGCTCTTAGCTGAGCTGACAGTAACAGAAGTGCCACAGAACCGGCTTTTTCTAGCAGCAAACCAGAAACCTTGCACGATACTCAGGGGAAGAGCAGACCAAGCCGTAACCAAACCCAAGTGCTGAAGTAGGTAACATTGTAGAGGCTATAATAGTCTTTTAATTTTAGGGAAATGAAAACTGGGAATAATACCTTAAACTCACAGCGCTCGCGCTTCTCATTTAGACAGCGACTACGCTTTTCCTGCGACTCACCAAGATGTATAATTTATCACAGGTAACTCATTGTTATGCGCTTCTAAAAGCATTTTCATCACTGTCATCAGAATATATCTGACTTTGAATAATTCACGACGTTTGAGTGGCAGCAGCTGTTCCCGCGCTGACCACATCGCACCATACATTAAATGAGACTTCAATTCCATTTCTATTCAGTCCTATTATAATGCATCATATATTATACATAATGCATAATAAAGCGTCGGTGGCACGCGGTCAGCTGCTGACCAGCATCGCCGCGATTGGTGTCATTAATCTGATCTGAAACTTTGTAGTGATATAATGTATAAAAACACCACTTGTCTACAATATAGCGATCTTATAGTGTTCTTTAATATAGATAATATAGTGTTCTTTTTTTAAACCCAGGCCAAAGAGCTTCCCTCGGCATGGGCGTGTTAGGATAACACAGGATTTCAGTCTTCTGCTTACACACATGACAAAAAAGGAACGACACACACTCTGTATTTGACATGATGTGTACACTAATAAGGTCCCTTGGGCATTATTGTGCCACAGTGGTGATGTGTTAGCTCAGCCTCTGTGCTCCTGTACACCATCTCAGACCGATCGGTCCTAGATTCACTGGGATGATGTGCCTTAGTAAGGGACTAATGCCCATCTCGGTACTCATCTCAGCGTCTGCATGTCTGAATATCCTGCAGTCATGTTATGGAGGTCATTCACTGAAGAACCACCTTGAGGCTCCGATTAGCCCACTGACCTACATGCAGGAGTTCCACAGCCTACACCTCAGCTCCTGTCACTCAGAAGCTGAAGAAATAATAAGGATGAAATGAACACCAGAGCTTCCATTCAACTGTCTAAGTAGCTTCAAAACTCTCGACTGCTATTCCACGGACAGTGAAGTCATTCCCTTTCAGTTTTGTAACTCTAAAGTTAAACGGCAGGGCGTTGGTCCGGAATTGAACGTTCTTTCATTCTTTTGAAGAAATTCCAGCTCCCACTGGACTCATTTGCATGTTCAGGTTTCCAGAATAACGCTTTAATCTGTCGTGGCTCTAATCAACATTTTAGAAAGCACAGAGAAGATCACTTAAGCCAATCGGTGTCTTTAATCAGCAACCTAAGTGCTGAGGTGCCAGTAAAATCCTGCACACTTCAGTTCTCCTGTGATGAGATTTGTGAGTTCGAAGAATGCTTGCCGGTGTCAAAAACACTTAGCTCAGAACAGAGCGTTTGCAAGACCACAGAGTAGAGGATGGATAATTGCATCACCTCACAGAGTGAGTACATTTGAGAAGCACGTTTTTTTTTGTGATTCATTTTTAAACTAAATCAAAAGGAGAGCCAGGAAAGCGAAATAAAGAACAAGCGAAGAGAAGCCAGAGGCTGAAAGAGAGCTCAGTAGATAGAGGGTATCTGTCTTGACTCTTAAGCCATTATCACACCACAGTAAGCACAGACAAACACTCTCTCCCACACATGAATGCGTAATCACAAACTCCTCGACCCTACATGCATTCCTAGTTAATTGGAAATGTCGGATCAATGCTTTCTGATTACCAGACTTCATGAGAAGGTTTGTTTCACACTTTAGCACGTTTTTCCATTCCCTCGTTATGCCGTTCTAAGGATATAAGATAATATATGTACTTTGTGCCGATGATTACTTAATAATTCTACATTGTAACGAGGCCCTGATAATTGTGTATGCGACGGTTTATCACGGTTAACCTTAATATCACAGCATTTGTATTCGAGTATTAATACAGATTAGACTTTTTTGTGCTCGATGATGTTGTTTTACGTAACACTGAATTAACTGTACAATAGACTGTAAATCAGAAAACAGCAAATTGCCTCCCGAAGGTCTAGTTGCCAATACAGTATAATGATACTACTATATTACAGACTATTGGCATTTATTGTTACATGAAAACATTTACTGCTGATATGTTTATTTTAATTGCGGAAAGCTACTCAAACTATTTAGCCCAGTGTGTCAATTAGTATGCACATTTATGCTTGCAAGCCGAAAATCTGCACAGATACATTAAAATATTTATAATTAGATTAAGCTGTTTAGCACAGCGGCTTAAAATGTGCCGTGGAAAACGCAGCGGTACCAAGCAGCTAGCATGTTCGTGAGGACTCCTGTGCTTTTAAAGACCATAGAAAAGAACCTAGTTGAAACCAGGTCCAGACAATCTATTCTGTACCTTTTTCAGAATGTCGATGCAAATCAAAATTTGCACACTCTTCCTTAGTGTTAATGTCCATTTTGTTTTGCTCGGCTCCACTTTGACTCCACGTTGTATCGCTTGTGCTGTTAAGAACACTTGAGATGTGAAGCAATATTTAAATAATGCAAATATATTAAAAATGCAAGTGAAGAGAGAGAATATGGTGTTATCCTAGATACTGTCTGAAGTGAAAGGGCTTCAGAGCTTCTAGGAAAGGTTATAGAGACACAGTTGTACATATGTGATCCTACCTATGAGGCCATGAGGTAGCTGGACAAGGAAACAGCCAGATCTTATACTACAATCCTCAGAAAAGCTACACGTGACATGAAGTTGCAGACATACTGTAGATAATGTGGTAGATAATCAACCCTTTTTGATGCCCCGAATGTAAGGACAAGAGGATGCCAGTTAGGTGACCTGAAGTTTCGAGGGATACGAACCTGGCAAGCAGCGTTCTGAAGGAGCTGTAGAGGAGATAATGTTATATAAAGGGAGTCCAGCAAGAACAGAAAATATTGGCATTGGACAATATCTTGTACGGTGCGAAAAATCAATGTCCTGCATTAGCCTACAGATTTCATATTTGCAGTACTTTATGTTTTTTTTTTGTTCTGCTGACTGTCGCAAGGGCCTAATTGCTTTCAGGCATAATAAGTCATCGCTAATCAGCATATAATTTATTCACTGAACAGAACTGTAGCTTCAATAGCATTGGCCAAGCTCTGGGGATCTATTGATTGGAAAAGCATCACACATCCACAACAGCTACAACAGAGAGATTTATTTGGTGTTCTTAAAGTCTTTTGATATCTCCAAAATGGCCCAGGCTGCCTATTCTTATGACTCAACAGACTCAACAATGTGCATGTTTCACCTTCAATAAAATGCTCTCTTGATCTGATGTTTTTTTTTCCCCCCCTCAGCTTCGTTGAGCACTGTTAGAGCTCTTGTCAAAGCCAGAGGTTTGTGCTGATAGATCAATAGTGGAAACGTGTCCTAGTTCCACTGCAGGCTACTCGCTCTGAACAGGAGATGAAAGCGCTGCTCTGGTTCTAATTAAACATTATTTTTTAATATCGTCACCCTCATTTTATGGAGATTCAAGTCACTGCTTGAGTGCCTTTGTCACTAGATGGCAGGAGCGAGAGAGGACGGATGAAATTAATTCCGCAGCTAACATACAGTAGAAGGACCGGTCCGAATGAAGACGCCACGTGTCATCACACCATCAAATCGGAGCTTCCTCCCAGACGGACGCATTCTAGCCTATTAATAGAGATGCATAAAACAATTCTGGTGATAGCCCCAGAAGTCTTAAGCTTGCTTGAAAGCTTTGTCATCTTGCCCTCCAATCCCATTATGTACTACGTCCTTAAAGCAATCGGAGAGTGAGCTCCGTGCATGCCTTCCAGCCACGAATTGAGATATTAACTCTGAAAATTGAAGTTTCAGAGGGAATAAGGTGCCCCTTGGGAGTGGATATTGAGGATTAATTTCTCTAGTGCATCTCGCTCACTCACTCCCCCCCCCACCACCACCCTCACAATCCCCCACCTTTCCATACAACTCCCTATTTTTCTCCCTCTAGCAGGATCACTACTTCCTGCCTCATTCACTGTCACTCATTTTAAAAGAAAACCCTCTTTGCATATCATGAAATGAGATGCAATTTATGTCCCGGAGTCTCCGAGCTGATACACGGTGAGAATACAAACGCACGGTGGGAGAACGAACAGTTCATTCTTTCGGGCAGGGACGGTTCGTCGGGGTCAAATCGGAGGAAAAGATGTCAGTGACTGTAATGAAGAACCATCTCCATCTTTTCTGTTGTGCTTTTGTGTGTTTTTTTAAATCATTTATTATGGATTAATCCATACACATGGTACAAGGAACCCTGATTTTTCACACTAAGTCTCAGGTATATACCTCTCATGTGACGAAAAAAGGGTTTTTCTTAAAAGAAAAAGGCAGATGTCTCGGCTGCCTCGCGATATGAAAAATTCAATTTAAAAGGATGAGAGAAAGAATGGCGTGCGGCCTATTTTCATTCCCTCTCAGCGCAAGATATGAGAATGATGTTCTATTGTGAAGGGGGAAATGATGCCAATCGTGCTGCCGAGAAATTCCTTCATAATTTAACTCAATTCCTGCAAATCCCAATGGCAAGCTGCTGTACCAAGGAGATGGAGCGGTTGAGGTAGGGGAGGCAGAGCGAGGCAAGAGGGCGCAAGATTAAGAGTGAGAATGACGGATGTTTGAGGAGGACAGAGAAGGGTGGAGGGAACGGAGACCAGGAGAAGTGAACAGATTACAGAGGTGAGAGCGAGAGGTGTAACAGTAAGTGTCGATTGGTGTGTGTTCGTCGTTTCACGTCCACAGGATGGACGGTGGATGAAAAGGTGTGAGATTACAGGTTCATGGATGAGCTGAAAGAAATGTGTGGAGAATGAAAGCCTGAAGTTGGCAACCTGTGGTATTTGTGGTAACTTCTACAGTGAAGCTAGAAGGAATGACCTACATTCCAAGAATTTGCCTTTTTCTGTATACATGAGCTCACAAATGCCCACAATGGGCAAGTGATTCTCTTGTTGGCAGGAGAGCGTATGTCATCCCTCCCATCAAGAGAGCAGGATCGCTTTTGCTCTCTGGGACTCTTGGCCACAGATACAGTAGCTGTGGCATCATCAAGGCTTTTCTGGTGCACCACATGGGAACGTTTAGAAATGTTTCCTGCTCAGGGCTGCAGTGGACCCAGAGACTATCCTGGGAACATCGGGAGCGAGGACGGGAATAGACCACAAATAGAAACCATAATTTATTGCAAGGCATCTGGAATACTGACACCGTAACGCAGACGGCAACTCAGTTCACCTACTGATTCAACCCAGAGATAACCCAAATGAACTCAGGGAAACAGACAGTAAACCAATCTGGAGTTCCATGAGCTTTGCCTTGCTCAGGAATGTTTTTTTTTTTCAATCTATGCTAAATGAATTGCATTGAAAAAGAAAGTGCACCGATGTATTAGTTATTTCTAACGATAGTAAACTTTTCCTGCAATTAGTATTTTTTTTTGACAGATCACATTACGGATCTCGTGAATTCCGTCGGGGTTACAATTGTGCATCCTTGCTTTTGCTTAAAGTTTGTGCATAAGTCGAATTAGTTAACGTGAGGAAGAGAGCATACACGGTAAAGAGAAAGAATGAGCTCGTCCTGCTTCGGGCTTCTACGAGGATCAATGAGCCGTTTCCTCCGAAAGCACGTAGCGCACTGAAAAAAATTATCTACACAAACAAATTTGACAATGAAGGAGTGCAACTCTGCAGAGATGCAGCAAGCAAAAAAAAATCATAGAGACTCGAGCAAAAGGGAGAGAGTTGCATGCAGATCGTTTTTGTATTTTCGATCGAACTCTCACCTTCCTTTTTTTTTTTTTCATGTGTAATAGCTAGAAGGCACACAGCATAGCAGTGGAGTCTTCAAAGACTTGAAGCTTATCAAAGAGACACAGTGAGTAAAGAAGACAAGATAGAGGAAGCAAAACAGAGGGGGGCAGCTGAACAGGAGCACAAAGAGGTGGACGAGCGACTAGGGAAGTATGAGCAATGATCACAAGAGTGCGGTTAGAAATGTGAGATTATGGGTTAAGGTGTAGTTCTGTCAGATTTGTAGTGTTCGCTGCATGCTAATTGCGTTGGTAAAAGCCTATAAATGTAACCTTGCGTGTCGGAAACAAGCTTCTTCTAGTCCTCGGATGGAGTTGGTTTTAAACAGTGTCAGAAATTCAGACCATGTGTAGGGAGACCCTGCAGCTTGAGGATGGAGCTGCCACTTTGAATGATAGATCGGACCATTGTCATTATCGTGTATGACAGCATGCAGGACTAATGGAGTGGGCGACTGGAAAAGGAAATGTGTCACACATCCATTTGTGGAGCACTTTTCACCTCAGACCACACCTAACACAAGATGAATAGACTAGAATCAGACAACGCTCCATTACCCAAGGCTACTACTCCTTCTACTCCTGACACCCAGTGCCTTTAAATCCCTGGCCAGGTGTCTTTAAATTACTGCCCAGTGTTCCACATGCTAAAGACTGTGCCTCGGTCCAATTTTTTGGTCCAATCTTCTCTCCTGAATTAAACCTTATTGCCATCTCCTCATCTTTTTGTATTTCTTAATTGGTTTATTCTATGCTTAGTCCTGAGGATTCCTGGCTTCTTCTGTAGCTCTTCTTGTAATCTTAAACCTTACACACTGTTGTTTCCGGCTTTTGATATCCTTGTCTTTATTTATCTTCCTGAATTTCTGAATTGTCGATGTTTCATGCCAGGCTTTTTAATACTTGCCTCTGGTCCAGTTTTACTTTGTATCCAGGCGTCTTCAATCTTGTATTGCACCTTTTCTTCTTCGTTCAGGTACCGTTTACTGGTTTCAGTCACAGTACCAAATCTGCTTTGTTTGTCCTTCACTTACCACTGCCTCCCAATTTGCTTTGTGTTCTGCCAACTTTTTGGCTCTCTAAGCGATTTGGAAGCCACGTCCGGCCTTGTCCCAACTGTGCTCCATCAGCTTATCTACCTCCAGCTCGGTGCCTCCCTGCTGCTGCCCAATTCCTGTTATCCCCTTACTATCCAGCTCCAAAACTCCCCCTCATCAGTCCAGCACAAGACTCCATCCAACCAGTTAAACCCAAGCTCCCATGGCTTGGTCTGCTTCAATCCCTCTTTGGCTCAGACTCCACCCCAGGCTGCTTTTAGCCTATCTGGCCTGCACTATTCCTTTATGAAAGCAATGTTAAACGAGTTTGAGAGGAGAATCTGTGCTCCATCTGCATTGCCTTAGCTCTTGGAGCTAGGAGAAAAGTAAGTGCTGACTCTGGAGCGATGCCTGCAGGAGTCATTAAAGCGTAGGATCCATATTTATAAAAGTAAACGGTCTCTCTACATTTAAATAGTAATATGCCTGCCTGGGAGATCTTTAATCGCAATCTCAGTTCGCTCTCTCTGGGAATACCTCGACTCCAGGATGTGGCCGAAGACGGACATAACGTCCTTGATTGAAATGTCAAAACTTTGCTAATACGCACTCCTTTGTAGAACTGTTACACGGATTTCATGCATCATTTCTTTCTTTAAGCGAAACACAATTTCGCTCAAAATGCTTATTTCCTATTTCCTAAACTCAAAAAATAATATGACAGTTGAAAGATAGAATAAGTTACAAGGTTTGCCCCAGCACAGAGGCAGATTTCCTTATGCCTTGTCTATCTGTCAAACATAATTATATGTAGACACTAAGGGATAACGGAAATAATGCTACGCTGATACGTATACCTGTATTACCGTTGACACCTAAAAAGGTACCGTATCCTAGAAGATTTTTCTAACAAGGGTGACCTACTTTTTCTGTATTCACTCATTGTTTTCATAAACTACTAAAGAGCAATGCTTTCAAGAGTCTGGGGAAAAAAAACCATTGTAAAGCTGCTGCAATATTTTTGACATTTAATGCTACGTATGTGTTCATTACCAGTTTGGCATGCATACTTCTTCTTGTGGATGTGCTGCAAAGACAGCACCAAGGTGTATGTTTTACTTAATGGCATTTTCTCCAAATGTAATAATTTACCAGTTCTCACTGACTAACTAGCTCTACCCTGTCACACAACAGCTAGTAACCAGGCAGGGTGAAAGGCTAGCACATACCAGCACACTGCCAAACTACTGCCCATGCTACACCACTGCGAGGCTGAACACTTAAAGGTGGGGTGCAGGTTGTTTGAGAAATGCTTCAGAAAACTGAGTCGGGCCGACAAACAAAACAAACGTGTAGCCAATGAGCAGAAAGGGGCGTGGCTTGTCATTATGCGGCGGAGAGAGTGTTCAGTGCACATGTGTGACATTAGCCGAAAGCGACTGAAACATTGACATGGATAAAAACGAAAAGCGAAAAAAAGGCTTACGATAAGGCCAGAAGCAGGACACGTGTTAATATAGGATCAGCTTCCCAGCGCTGGAGAGAACTGAACGTCGTCTTCCGCGTAAAACGGAGCTAAACCTTTCACGGTACAACACACAGTACTACAAAAACATTTGTATTACCATAGTGTTACTCATTGAGTTCATTTACTGATAAAAATATCCCCTCGGTCAGCCGCCCCAGCAGGTTCCGCCATAATAGTCGCCTGGGTTACGTATGGATGTGTGGGCGGAGCTATCAAAACAGGGGTGACACCCATTTGGGTTAGGGGCGTGTTTGTTTTGGTGATTTCAAATGTCAACATTGGCTTTCAAACATCGTGCACATCGCCTTTAATGTCTGGATACTACGGTAAGTAAACTCAGCCATCTGAACTTTGTTATTCTAATCAAAATAAATACTTTGTTATTCTAAAATATTTTTTAGAATTTAAGCGACAACTCTGACCTAAGCTTCTATAGGTTACTGAGATGATGTATGTAATGTGGGAGTGAAATGAAAGTTAAAAATGAATTTTTGCCTCAAGGTTAGTAAGAAATGTCAATAACGCAACTGTTTTTTTTTACTATTATTATCTGAGGGCCCACAAGCATGGCTTCAAATTTATTCTACATTCATCTGTAATTACTTGGACGATATCCAGTCGCGTATATCAGTAAGACATCGTAGCGCTAGGTAAGGTGAGCTGCAGATTAGGCTGTGTTCGAAAGTAAAACTGAGTATCATCAGAATAACAATGAAGAGAGATTTGTTAGCTCGTAGATATATTAACAAGCTCAGAGGTGTCAAACTCAAATTCGGCTTGGTTTTGTTCGGAGGCCTCGAAGGGCCATAAATTAAGACCAATAACATATTATTACCTATTCTGCTGATTAATAGGAGGTTTTAAATCTAGAATAGGACATTTTTAGATAGCAAAGTTAGTCCTTGCTGGAGTATCAAAAATCCAAATGTTGTTTCATAAGGTATCCTTGCTCAAGAGCACCTCAGTCGTAGTATTGCCAGCACGAGACTCGAACCCACAACCTTAGGGTTAGGAGTCAAACGACTTCCCCCACTTCTTGTACCTTAAGAGCCTTTTATTGTCCGTAAGAGCTAACTAAAAGTTATTGAATTGATTCATTTGAATTGTTTTCAAAATATCAGAAATATATGATACAGAGAACAATTTAAGAAAAGACACAAAATGTTTATCTCCGCTATGAACCTATATGTATTACGTCTCTCATTCGGGTCTGATGTATAGCATATAGGCATCGATCTTTAACCAACGTTTCAGCTCTGTGAGATGTGAGCCATGTTTGCTGTATGGTGCATGTTAGAGGTGCAAACCTCAGGCTTTGGAAGATAAGATATGATTTAGATTCCTATTGGATATTTGATGATACCATTGACTTTGCTATGATACAGTTCAGTTTGGCCTCGGATCGATGTGATGTGGTAGCCTAGTGGTTAAGGTGCCGGACTACCAGTCGGAAGGTTGTGAGTTCGATTCCCATGTCCACCAGGCTGCCATTGCTAGGCCCCTGAGCAAGGCCCTTAACTCCCAGTTGTATAAAATGAGATAAAAAATGTAAGTCGCTCTGGATAAGGGCATCTGGTAAATGTAATGTAACGATGTGTGTTCAGCTTTCAGACCGTTAATTTGCGAATGACGATCACGTAAGCAGCAAATTTAGTCATTTTACACAGATTTAAATATGTTTGTTGTTTGTCATTTTTCTGATAAATTTCTATGAATTTGAATCGTCGCCTTTTTAATCGACGTATCGATTCAAATCAGCAAATATTTACAACCCTAATGCATGAGGAAGGTGGTTGTTTGCTATGATACGGATCTGCTGTGAATTCAAGGGTGTTATTGAGTAGCAGTTCACTATGAGCTGTTTCAATATTGTTTTATAGACAGGGAGCAATGTTTGGCCTCGGGATTCATGCCGTGATCTAAAGAATGCGTATAAATATTAAATTACAGAAGACCCCTGTGGAAGATTACTGAAAGGTGATTAGCATTTTCGCAGTGTGACACATCCTTTTGAGCCGGTCAAATAAGACCCGAACCAGTTAGGCTAGTCTTGTAGCGCTCAGCAAGTCTTGTAGCTGAGGTAGAAGGTTGAAGCAATCAACAGCAACGAATGCTCCACTTAGACCGAGCGCAATCACGACTCGAAGATCTGGAGTCGGCTCCACACAGGAGGTCATTAACACCCCTGACAAATGCAGTACTGTGAAATGCTCCAGATTCAGATTAGAAACACTTCACACAGGCCTTTTAACTCAAATATTTTCGGAATCGTACAGCAACAACTGTCTCAAAGACTTCAGAGAAACATGGAGCGTAGAGAGCGGTCGATAATTTGGTCTCACAGCCGCCAACTTAAAAAACCATCGGGCGACCCCAGAGGAGGATAACTTATTTATCATTTTTAAAACAATGGAGTGTGCTGACTGAAGGTAGATCAAGAGCAGCGCTGGTGGATTTCATCTTATTGACTTTTTTAAGCAACGGTGTAATACTGGCTACTTAATGAGCAGCTGCAGTCCTTATCTATAAAAGGAGGAAAGGTAGGAAAAAAAACTGTGAATTCCGTGTGGGTTTAGTGTTCTGTCCAATTCCATTGACCGTTGTTAAAAAACAAGAAGTCTTTCAGTGAAAGGAGTCACAATTGGGTTCATGCAGTCCGAAAAAAAAAGATGCCTGAGGTTGTTATAGTTATTTTCAATGTATGTAGCGTAGCTTTGGTCTGGTTTTGTTCACTGCTGTTTGTTGATACTCATGGTAACATGGTAAAACATGTTGACGGATCGTTCGTTTAGATTCCTAGCTTTTGTTTACTGGTGTTGGGTTCAAGACCACATCAACTAAGACCGAGTCAAGACCAAGACCAGAGCAGACGGAGTTTGAGTAAAGACAGGATGTGAAGCCGAGACAAGGCCAACACCAAACCCGGACAGGTCCGTGTCAAGCCTGAGACCAGACCCTCAGACGTGTAAATTTGCTGGTTGTAGTATGTTCCTAACATACAAAGTCGTGGCCTAATGGTTAGAGAGTTTGACCCCTAAACCCTAAGGTTGTGGGTTCAAGTCGAGGGCCGGCAATACCACGACTGAGGTGCCCTTGAGCAAGGCACCGAACCCCCCCCCAACTGCTCCTCGGGCGCCGCAGCATAAACGGCTGCCCACTGCTCCGGGTGTGTGTTCACGGTGTGTGTGTGTGTGTTCACTGCTGTGTGTGTGCACTTTGGATGGGTTAAATGCAGAGAACGAATTCCGAGTATGGGTCACCGTACTTAGCCGTATGTCACGTCACTTATCACTAACTTAAAATGAAAATTTTCGGAACATTACTGATATCAAATGTAGAATTTAGTTACTGTTAAAGAGAATGTTCAAATAAGTCCAGACAGAAAGCTCATGTTCCTCTGAATGAAAATAGAAGGGAGAAAAGAGACGGGTTAATCAGCTGCCAACGTGCACGGGAGCCGAGCGAGGAAATTGCTCAGACTTTGTAATTCAAACTTGTACACACACCGTGGATTTCTGATACAGACACATGTTGCGCAGAAGGTGACAGACTGAAAGCGTTCATTTCTGCACCACCATATTTGCGTTTCCTCAGGAAGCTGATATAATTACCTCGCAAGCAAAATGCTCTCCTGCGAGTCGCGATGCTACTCGAGCCGTGCGACGGAGAGCCGGAGGGAGAGCACGGTGAGCAAGCCGATGACTGATACGTGCGAGTGTGTGGTAGAGATACGTGTGTGAGTGCACCAGCACATTTAATATGAACACATTAGGGAGGGAAAGCGGGAAGAGAAGGCGGGAACTGAGGAAAACGAGCAGACAAACAGATAAATAAATGATCAGATAAATAAATAAGCACCCTGGGGTGATGGAGGAGGAGGAGGAAGCAGAAGGAAGCTGATGGTATCCTGTGTTAGGATAAACACACACACACACACACACACCAGCTTTGAGTTGAAGCTGATGAAGAACATGCCGGTAATGGCACTCCTATATGTTTTAAATGGCTCCATTAATGGAGCTTTTATATGGCCATCTTAATGGCTCTGATTCCTGCTTTGCTCTGATTCTTGCTCTGAAATGAATGTTTGTTTGTGTGTGTGTGTGTGTGTGTGTGTGTGTGTGTGTTTTTGTGTTATTGATCCCCACCTACTCTCAGCGTAATGGGAACTAATGCAGCATGAGGAAAAGAGTTTTTCTACAGGATCAGTGATTTCCACTGTTTTATGAGCTTCTTGTTGATGTGTGTGTGTGTGTGTGTGTGTGTGTGTGTGTGTTTATTTCTTTCTGTCTCATTGAAAGACGGAGGTCATCTTCACACTAATATCAATGAATTTAATTAGGGATTTTTCACAGTGCCGAGCCTCTGTGAGCTGTGTGTCAGTAGTACCCTTGGCTAACAGGGGAAGGAAACATTTCCTCATTAGTTACCCCTCGGAACATTTGTGCGGCTGAAAAAAGCCTGTGTCTCTCCGAGTGTGATATTACAAATTTGGTGATCAATTAGCCTAGTTAGGAGCCGGGAAGTTAGTATCAGAACGTAATTAGCGTGTTGTGACCTGACACCCCGTTCTTCTCTCGCTCCACAGCTGCCGCACCGCAGAGTGACGTTCTCCACCGCCAATCCAGTCCAGGACGCTCAGGACTCGTCCCAGCAGAGCTACTACGACAGCGGCCTGGAGGAGTCGGAGACACCCAGCAGCAAGAGCTCGTCAGGGCCACGCCTCGGCCCGCTGGCACTGCCCGAGGAACACTACGAGAGAACCACGCCCGACGGCAGCATCGGAGAGATGGAGCACCCTGAAAACGGTGAGAGATAGATAGAAAAAGAGAGTCACACAGACGTGTATATACTTTATTGTTCTGTGAGAGGGATTTCTTTAGAGACCGGGTTGAGCTGCAGCTCTGCTTATTTTCCAGCTGCTGAAGAAATTGTGTCTCATTTCATCTGACTGTGCTTCTGCATCATATTTATTCTCCATACGGCGTATTATTATTAGATGGATAGACAGACAGAAAGAAAGATAGAGGAGTGGATGGATTCACAGATACAGACAAGTAAACACAGACAGAGAGAGAGAGAGACAGAGAGAGGGAGAGAGAGAGAGGGAGAGACAGAGAGAGAGCGAGAGAGAGAGACAGAGGGAGAGAGAGACAGAGAGAGAGGGAGGGAGAGAGAGACAGAGAGAGAGCGAAAGAGAGGGAGAGAGAGAGACAGAGGGAGAGAGAGACAGAGAGAGAGGGAGAGACAGAGAGAGAGGGAGAGAGAGAGAGACAGAGAGAGAGCGAGAGAGAGAGACAGAGGGAGAGAGACAGAGAGGGAGAGAGAGAGAAAGAGAGAGAGAGAAGCCATAGACACTGATTAAACAGACAGATACGTAGGATACATCAGATTGATCAATAAATGGACAAATAGATAGATAGGCAGACAGGATGCAGATAGATAGTTAGACAGACTGACAGACAGGATAGATAGATAGATAGATAGATAGATAGATAGATAGATAGATAGATAGATAGATAGATAGATAGATAGATAGATAGATAGATAGATAAGAACAGCGCATGCAGATTTTAATGAAGAAGCTTCATGGTTGTGTGAGTTTCTTCTTCTCTCTACAACATCGACTTTTCTTTTTGTTGTTTTTCACCACATTGTTCTGCTCGAGCTGCTCGTGTGATGAAGGTGATGAGTTTTCCCTCTTATGTCACACTTCCCTGTATGAACACGGTGTCAGCATCACTGCAGTAGCGGGTCCTCTCGCGCGGCTCTGTGTGTGTGTGTGTGTGTGTGTGTGCCAGGTGTTAGCCGCAGTCCATGCGCTCTCCATCAGTAGGCGCTCCATCACCGCTCCAAATCCATCTTAATGGCTCCCTCACAGAAACACGCTAATTAAAACCCCCGGCTAATGGAGCTTTTGGACTGCAGATAACGCTGCAGTGTGAGCATCCAGTCATCAGCCTTCTGCCCACACTAACACTTGTTTTGTGTTACAAGGCCGACCGCCCGCTCAACAAAGTGTGTTTTTCTTTTTACTTTCATTTATGTGTCATACACGCATGCTAACGAGCGTCTGCTAACACCAGAAAGCCGCAGAACTTCTGCAGGAGCCTCCTGAGTTCTTGTCTTTAACAAAGTGCAATTTTTTCCAGTCCGTCTCCTCGGAAAAATTGTCCTGACAGCCGCTTCCACGCTAAATATATTCCCTAAATTCTCGTCTGTACAATTTCATCTCCATTACCGCAGCTGCTCTTTCTTTCTAATACCGTTTATGTTTTGCACGCTTTAGGGTTACCCTCCATTAGCATGGCTGAGTTTAATCATTTCAGTACTGTTTCTAGGCCGAATTAGCGAGCGCTCAGCTTCAAAAACGTGGACTGTTCCTTACACGTCGTGTTTTATTCAACATGCTCTGTAGAACGTGGCCTCCCGCTGACATGACCAACACACACACACACACACACACACGCAAAATGTTATTTCATGGCACGTCTGATGTTTTATTCATTTTTCTTTCATCTTGTCCCACGTTAAAGAGCTCAGAAACATAAAACATTAAACCTTACGATTTTCCTTGTTGATGCTCTTCATGACTTGTAGCTCAGGTTATGAGACATAGATCGACAGGAACGAGGTAGCTGCTGCTTCTCCTTTAATCAAAGCGAGAACTCGGTTCACGTCGTTAACATAGAATTAGCGTCGCACTCTTTTTCCGTTTCCTGTTTTAAGCCCAATTCGGACGGGATTAGTTTTACGTGGGGACGTGGGGGTAAAGTAATTATTACCAGAGCTTGTCGGTGATTTTAGTCCCGTCCGAATGTGCCATCTCGGTAATCATTACGGACAATGTCAGTAAAGATTACGGCGACTTTTATCTTCTGTAAGAAGGTCCGGAAAAATGACCTCAGGTAATACTAATCCCGTCCGAATAGACCCGCTGTAAATATGTACGGTAAAACTCCGTCATTTCCTGTTTAAAAGTAGTTTTGCAAGCATGGAGGCGCCATGTTGTCTGTTTGCACACGTGATAACAGGAAGCAACGTCATACGCACATGACGACAAGGAGGTTACTGTGGTACGTAAAGCGAGTTACCCCTCCTACTTCTGCTAGTT
Source organism: Tachysurus vachellii (assembly GCF_030014155.1). Lineage (NCBI taxonomy): Eukaryota > Metazoa > Chordata > Actinopteri > Siluriformes > Bagridae > Tachysurus > Tachysurus vachellii. The sequence goes on from NC_083479.1 coordinate 1,655,544, forward strand.
TTACTGAGGTGTCTTGTCCCGTGCGAATTGGCCAATTTATATTACAGACGTCCTGAGGTAAAATTGCATTACTCCACGTCCTCACGTAAAACTAATCCTGTCTGAATAGGGCTTTTGACGTAGTGCCTTTCAGCATCATTGCAGTTAAACCTTCGCAGGCATTTAAAACGTCTCCTTTTTTTCAGGTTGCTCAGATTGAGACTGATTTTAAAGAGAAGTTTCAGTTCATACCTGGTGTTTATATTAAACAAGGCATTTCCCAGACCTCCACACGTGAAATGTAATATACTATAAAATTTAGTCTGGTGTTATAGAAATAAACAAAACATGAAGGTTACAGCTGGCTGTTTTGTAAGTGGCATTGAGATGCTGGTGCTGGTGCTTCCTTCCTTCGGCAGTTTATGACAGAGAGAAAAAAAAAGCAGCAGTCATGTCGGCATCTTTGATTCTGACAGAGCCGAAACTCAAAGTGAGTGACGCTGACAGCGTGGCAGAGCTCCCGCCGGTGGCAGAGCACGTACGCCGGCTAGATTAGGAAAAGGTAGACCTAATTAAAACATTACTCTCACCTCAGGGAGCCAGAGGAAGCCCTGGCCGACAAGACACGCGGAAATATAGAACACAGAGAACCCTCTCCGTCACCCCGGCCGTCACCGCTACCCTGATCTCCCTCCACCTGTTTATTTGTTGGAGGTTGTGTGTGAGTGGCAGCGTGACAGGCGGCACCGGCAGAGCCTTTATTGCTGCTGGCCGTGCAGATGATTGACACGTGCGGAGCCGTGGGTGCAAGGGGAGGGGTTGAGTCGCTGTGTTAAAAGAAGGATGAAAATATTATATGACACCAAAAGGTCCCATGGTACAAACAGCGGCACTGATTTGTGATGCGCTCTGACCTTTGACACCTTCAACACAAAGGATGAGCAGGTTTTGTTTGTTTGTTTGTTTGTTTGTTTTTTATTCATCCTTTTTGACGTGTGAAATAGCAGATTTTTGCTGTTGAACATTGCTGAGTTCTGGGCGGGGCAAATAATACATTAAAAGCCCTTGTGTGCTTCCCAGTCGAATATTTGGGTTGCCAAGCAACCCGAGTGATGAAGACAAAATGTAAAAGCTAATGTGATAAAAATGTACAGACTGCTAGTTAACTAGTTAACACACTATAGTCACATTTGACCGACGGGTAAAGATGTGATTGTGTATCTTCTCTCCTCCCGTACCACGTGACGCTATTATTTGAATCTTGCTAACGTCTTCTTCCTGTTTCCTGTCAACATGGTAACAGCATAACGCAAGCAGCGGATTGAACATTACAGCTTTGTACTTAATTTTATTTCCCACAATCCTGCATGTTCCTGATTTTAGGAAGCTCCTCTTTCATCCCCTTTTCTTATCCATTCATTCCCGTCTGCTTTTCCTTCTTCTGCTTGGGGTCGTGGTGGCAACAGGCTCAGGAACAAGGTCACCTCAGACTCCTCTATCCTCTGCTCCTCTGGGGATCATCAGAGATTCCCAAGACAGCTGTGATACACTGGAATTGTCCAGTGAGGCTCTAACCAGTGGGACGTGACTGATACATCCCTGCTGTGACTTCTTATATAAAGTGCCCAAGCTATCTAAACCGGGTGCTTCAGATTCCCAGGAGCAGCGACTTTTGCTCACAGCTTGTGTCTTATGCGTGGACTGCAGCAGGTGGTGAGACTTGGAAGCACTTCATAGAGAATCACTGTGAAGCAAGTAACATAGAAAGTGGAAATATTCCAGAGTAAAACTTTTGTATAAGTCAATATGGATTTTTTTATTTTTATTTTTTTTAAACTTCTTCAGACATGAAATCTGTGCAAACGCCCAGGCTACTAGTTTGTCCACCTCACTCAGGTACGCCCCATCAATAGCAGTTTAATCTGCCAGGAATCCAGGCCTGCACTGGGGCATAACATTAACATGATTTGTAAACAGGTATCGAGTCTGTTGGCATGTTGTTGGACTAAAGGAATTCATTAGCTGCTAAATGGACTCCATCCATCATAAAGTTCACTCACCGCTCTTGACAGCTAAGCTAATATCCTGTACGAACGCTTTCCAGTTTGATGTAAGTAGATTCCAGACTCGAACATGATGGAAGCATGTAGAACGTAACTCTATAGCAGTTTAATCCTGTAGACCATTCGGTCCTCGTCTCGATAAACCGTCGATAATATCGGCACAACATCACATACCGTACACGCGACGTTTCGGCTCCGATTCGTTCGGCTCCGGATTTCCAGAAGATGCCGAGGACCATCGATTAGTTGGATTAAAGACTGCGGTTGGAATTAAACCCAGCTGGAAAGTTCTCCCCAGCAAGAACTGGTCCATTCTGCCGTAAGCAATTATACAGCCACATACTGTATATAGGACCGAAACAACAAATCAATGACGTTTGATCAATGGGGTTTTAAAAGAAAAATGGTAACAAGCTTCAATTGATTTATTTGGCATCGTAGCTACAAAAGCATTTGGGGAAAGTGGTGTATGACAGACAGCTGCTAATTACACAAGCACTTTCCTTATTTTTATTTATTTATTTATTTGTTTGTTTGTTTTGTTTTTTACAACACTGTTTTAAACAAGCTGGAACTGGCAACGAAAATAATTTAGGTCAAAGTTCTACATCGATTTGGACTAAACCAATTAGTCATATTTCCAATGCCAATACCATCTTACTCGTTTATATATCCGTAGGATTTTTTATTTATTTATTTATTTATTTTTTACGAGCTACAAATGGAGAGAAATACAATCCAAGCAGAAAGCTGAGCAGCTGAAGGTTAATGACCTGGTTCAACAGAGCAACACTGATATTATGGGATTTCATTTCACAGCATTCTACTCACTTGGACAGAACCACAAGCAACAAGCTGCCTCTGGCATTACTGTAAGACCGCAAAAAGAACAAAGGCAGGGAAATCGCCTCGTTTGCGTTCGGAAACTTTGGAAACGATTTAACGCGAGACGTCGTCGAGGGTTCCTCAGGATTCCGCGGGGATGATTGTTTCTAGGAACGACCGGTTTTTGTTTTTTTTATCCTGAACCAAAAAATAAAAATTTATGAAGTTTAGTTTTGAATTCTAATGCAAAGTCCCATATGGGGCATAAAACGATTCAAAGAAGAGTAACTTTAAAGAAAATCCTCTGATTTGGAGTCAGAAGAAGAAGAAGGAGGAGTTCCAGAAGCTTCTCAGCAAGAACACAAGTAAAATGGCGAAGGCTCCCAGCTTATTCAGCTTGGTTGCTCAGGTAGCTCAGGTCTCTACGGTGCAGTGTGTATTCCGTGCCCTGGGTGTGTGTCGAAGCGCTCGGCCTCGCTGAGCGATAGTGTCAAAGCCGCACGCTCCGTGCCACAGCAGTGTTTACCCCACGGCCATGCTGAGGTTACTGCATCCAAACAGGCGACACGATCCGACGTGCAGAAACATCACAGATAAGCCTCGCAGGCTGTTTCCATAGTAGCGGCGTGATCGCCCTTTGATCCCGGATCAGGTTGATGTACGACGGCGTACTGTGGCGAGCCGGGGGGATTCGGGTGGAGGGGGTGAATGAGGGGGTGGTGTCTCACACGCAGGAAATCTCTCTGTTTCTCAACGTCGCTCATTTTCAATCTGTTCAGCATTCATACTCTCTCCCCCTCACCTCCACCCCACCCATCCTTTTGACACGATTCTCTCTCCATTTCTGATTGTTTCTCATTCTTTCACACATCTCTCCTCATCTCCATCCTTCTCTTTCTCTTATTCTCTCTCTCCGTTTGCCATTTCCTCCATTATATCTTTCCGATTCTTTTCTCTTTTTTCGTTCCATCTACCTGTCCATCTCTGTGTCTTAATGTCTCACAAACATTTCTTCCTCTTTACTCTCCCCTGCTCTGCCCTTCTTTCACTCTATACGTCTCAGTGCTTATCTTTCGCCTTATTTTGTTTTCTACATCTCTTTCCTTCCTCTTCCTCATTATCTCTGTCTTGCTCAATCCCTCTCTCTCTCTCTCTCTCTCTCTCTCTCTCTCTCTCTCTCTCTGTAATATTCTCTCTCTCTCTCTCTCTCTCTGCCTCACTCTCTGTAATATTCTCTCTCTCTATAATATTCTCTCTCTCTATCGCTCTCTCTCTCTCTCTGTAATGTTCTTTCTCTATAATATTCTCTCTCTCTCTCTCTCTCTCTCTCTCTCTGTAATATTCTCTCTCTCTATCGCTCTCTCTCTCTCTCTCTCTCTCTCTCTGTAATGTTCTTTCTCTGTAATATTCTCTCTCTCTCTCTCTCTTCTCTCTCTCTGTAATATTCTCTCTCTCTCTCTCTCTCTCTCTCTCTCTCTCTCTCTCTCTCTCTCTCTCTCTCTCTCCCTCTCTCTCTCCCCTACACTCCCTCACCCAAGCTGTTTCCTCCAAAGCGTTGTCTAAAGCAGGCTCGCTGATCTCCACACTACTCTATTTGATTCTCATGTAACACGATCTGTCACTATTGATTTTTGCAGGTCTCTATTAGGGCTCATGCATTAGCTCTGCTATTTCTCCTCCTCCTCCTCCCCTTTGCCAGGCTGTCTCACTTCTCCTCTCCCGTTCGTTTTTTTGCCCGCGCTCGTGCCCCAGCGCAACGCTGCAAACACATTATTCTGTGCCAGCGTTGGCCGCGATCGTTCTTTAATCACTCTTTAATGATTTGCTAATGAAATCTAACACCACGCTAAACGTCCTAGAGCCTTTCTCCGTGAGATTACGTCTGTAAAACGGGAGGTTAAGTTTTATTTTTCTAACACAAACCAGCCCCGAGTTAGCGAATCATATTTCAGACAAGGATTAAAAAGATATCAGTTATGCAATCTGAAACAGCCACGTTTACGCCGACGATCACAAATGTCACAGCTCTGGGATAATTTGAGGTCACGTTCGATTCCGTCGTCAACATAACGATCGTTCGTAGAGTCGTGTTGGGTTTGATTTGAACAGCGAGATAAACATCTGATGAGTGTCTTTGCAGTTAATCAGATACATTCAAAAAGTGTGTGTATGTTTGTGTGTAATTTTTTTCGTTTATACGGAGCACCAACCTTACCTTACATATGAATGATTCATCTCTATGGAAACGCTGTCATACTAAAATGAGTGCATTAATGTATATAAAGCTATCAGAGCCACTGTTATGGAAAACGAATCAACACCTTCTAACCAATCAGATTCAACTGGAGAAGGCTGTGGAATAATGAAATAAGTCTGTCATGCCACGAGAATATTCTAAAGTGCACTTTTTTTTAAAATCTGTCACCCAAACCAAAATTTTTTTTCGTCCATAGGCCCACTGGTCTCAGTGACTTACTCATGCTGGTCTTAATCACATGATACTAAACGCCGTGTTCACGTCACGTCTCGTAGCACAAAACCTTTCATGGCTGACTTATAGGGAAATGTTTTATCGTACCTTTTTATTTTTTTTGCCTGAAAGATTCTCTTAAAAGCTGCAAACAAATGTAACGAAAGCGTTTTTGTTTTTTTGTTTTTTTTCCTCGACTTGGTTTTGAAGGGTGCCAATTATCTCACGTGAACACGGCCACCGTGGCAACTAATTGGACACGTTTGATTGGGTGAGCCAGGTGTACCGAGCAGTACCGCCGTCTGTCTTCTGTCGTCTGAGTGACGGCGAGCGTACAGCGACACGCATTAAAAACGCTCGTTTTCACATTATTACCTTCCAACGCACTCCTTCCTTCTCTTTGTCTTTCTGCAGAAGAAGAAGGAACGAAGTATCTGTACTGATGAGTCACTTTTTTTCTACAAGAGGCTGCTTGACAGTAATTAGAGCTGCTAGTTGTGATTTATGAAAGTGCGACGACGCGTGTTTTTATGGAACATTACAGTTTTACAAAGACTGTCTGCTCCCACGTGTGTTCGTCTGCTGCAATAGTCTTCTCAACAAAAAAAAAAAACTTCACTAAACGCGAGTGCAGAAGAATAACCGAAGATGAGTCTGCGGTGCAAAGAGTAATGTACATGATGAGATTTTTACATTTCTCATGGCGTGCATTGTCTAGGATTATAACCTCCTGATTATGATGGCAGGAATTAAATGAATCATAATTTCATTCTATCATTTCCAAGAAAAAAAATAATGGGTCAGAAACAAAGAGAAAAGTTAAACACGACTTAAATAAAACATCAAGTAAAGAATTCACGAGCAAACATGACTGTGCTGACAGTTACATCTTCGCAAAAAGGCTTGCACTTGTAAGAGAATCCGGTCTGAAGTCGCTTTGAAGTTTATTCTTGTTTGCCGAAATCTTTTCAGCCGCATCAAGCAGGAACTACTGACCCATGCGGCACAGACGGGATTCATTTTCTCAGGTGATATTTTATCAGGACACGTCATGTTGTACTGTACGTAACTAATTACCGACTTCAGCTCGTCTGTGATGTTCCCCTCACACCTCCAGGGTTGGGGGTTCGATTCCCGCCTCCACCTTGTGTGTGTGGAGTTTGCATGTTCTCCCCGTGCCTCGGGGGTTTCCTCCGGGTACTCCGGTTTCCTCCCCCGGTCCAAAGACGTGCATGGTAGGTTGATTGGCATCTCTGGAAAATTGTCCGCAGTGTGTGAGTGCGTGAGTGAATGAGTGTGTGTGTGTGTGTGTGCCCTGTGATGGGTTGGCACTTCGTCCAGGGTGTATCCTGCCTTGATGCCCGATGACGCCTGAGATAGGCACAGGCTCCCTGTGACCCGAGGTAGTTCGGATAAGTGGTAGAAGATGAGTGAGTGAGTGAGTGAGTCTTGTCTGTTGTTGTGTAAAAAAGTCACACCCCTATGTCTATGTCTCCGGATGCACTGGAAGGCAGCAGCTTTCCAAACGAGCAGCTAGAAGAATAGCCACAGCATCCCAGAGTTTCTCCTCATTTAGATCTTTCATGATATCAGAAAACAACAGAATAAAGTCTCTTTTCATCAGAGGCCACAATGTCGATCAGTGAACGTCTTCGTCACGTCTCACGCCACAGTGGTGCTTCATAAGTATTCCTGTTTTTTCTCTAGAATACTGGTGTGATATATTCATAGACAAGTTTCATGCAAACAATAATGTTTTGTTATTTTTTTTGTTTTTATTTCCACACAAATGGTTGTATGTTTAAAGGAAATGGTGATATCAAACCCATTTCTGCTCTCTGAGATGCCCCAAGTGCTTGTTCATGAGCATGAGATAAATTTGAATACGTTATTTTCAACCACTAAAAATCTCTGTAAGGTTATTCAAACAGAGGTAAAAACGTCTCACGCAGAAAGTCAGGACTCGTTTTATTTCAGAATCACCGGCAAAAAATCATCCGTTCGTTTATACTGGTTGAGAATGTCCCATTCGCGTCCTGTCGTTGTACTGGACCTCCAGTGTACTGGGGAAAAGGGTTTGCCTTTACCTTCCTGCCTGACAGACATAAAGACATTTAGAACTTATTTTTGTAAAGCTGCTTTGTGACAGTATTTAAAAATTTTTTTTATGTAATTCAACTGCAGAAACAAAGTGTGTTAAGTCTCTTCCCCGAGCTGTGTTAGTACCTGTATCACCATGGCGGATTTAACTCCGAGTTTACTTTGCTGGCTGTCCATGACCTCGGCCTGTGTACTCTGTGCAGCAGGGAGAGTCGAGCCCCAGATGGACGTGTTTACACGTGCACTCACTCTCCGCAACACGACTTCTCTTTGAAGCCAGCGAAGGCGCCTCGTCACATATGGACAGCACAGAGAGGGATGGAGATAAAATGGACTTTACACAGTATTTGCATAAAGATGAGGAGGTCTGAGCGAGGCGATGTGATTCTTTCACCCTTCGCGACGCCGTTTCAGTCAAGCCCCAAGGCTCTTAACAGAGTAACGGCTCCTCAGAAAACATTTCATCATCTCTCACTTGTAATTTCTGAACGCTCCATCATGTTTCCATTATATGTTTAATCTTCATTCCTCCCTTATCTCACTAGTCTTTCTGCAGGAGTGTTAGTGTGGAAAAAAGTGAGCGAGACAGACTGAGAAACAGAGCGCGAGTCTGAGGGGGCTTGTTTGTCTTGCGGCTGCCAGCTTGGGTGTATGCCCGGGTGCCAGCGTGGCGTGGCGACGCGGGACACGGCTCTGCTCACACAGATGGCGCCGGGCCTCATCAGAGCCCCTGCCTGTTAGTAGAATTGATTGTGATGGCCGAGCCAGCCTCTCCTGAGCTCCTGTCACCTCGGGCGAGAGCCCACAAGAAGCTGGCTTCTTCTCTTTCCACCCCCAGCAAATGGAGCATTTGGGCTGCAAGGGATTTTTGGTCAGACAATAGGGGGGAGAGCCTTGAGACAGGTTTCCACCACTAATCTGGCATCATTGTTTAGGGCTTCATTGTGTCAGGGTTAGGTTTCTTTTCCTGCTTTGTTGGTAATTGTCTTTAATACCGAGTTCGCAGAGAGGACGGCAGCGGAATTACAATTTCTGTCCCCGGTACTCGCTCCAGCATCAAGGAAGCCTTTTATTTAGTTTTTGGACGCATATTAATGGGTAGAATGTGAATGTGATCCTTGAGCAACAGAAGGGGACTTCTACCTTTCATTTGACCCCTTCATGCCGTGCCCTCATCATGCTGCATCATTCTTAACTAATTCTGCTCATATTCCTGTCTATCTTCTCTGTTAGGACAGGGAATCCATGTGCACCTCTCCTGGCCATTTGCTGATAAAAATCCGATGATTATCTGCTTTACAGCACGTTAGCGTCAGCAGAAGCAGCAGCAGTGGCGCCTGCGCTAGGCCGACAACATGATGACACTGATTACGTCCTTATCATGTTAGATAGCAGGAGCACACGCTCGGAGCACTTTCATGCTCCCTACGGTCGGCGCCCTCCAAATAACATCCCGTTTTCCAGAAGTTACATCAGACTGTCGGGCAAGGCTCGTTTGGCATTTTAGAGAGAATTCGAGTACACATGGGACAGCATTGAAATACATGACTGACCCACACAAGTTTTACAAGTTTTCAAAGATGTATTTTTGAAGGTGCCAGGCAGTGTACCTTTATAAACCACCAGCTATAAAATGATGAAAGGCAACTAATGATTACTACGTAAAGAGACAGACGTGTGATTGGAAGCCAGACACGTAAATTCTGATCTTTGGATTCTCATCAATGGGTATGGCATCATCTGATTCCAAGCTGGTTTCAAAAGTAGGGCAAGAATGGAGATATCTGAGGTGCTCAGATAAAAAAAGTAGTAACCTTTATTTGTCACATCTACATTACGGCACTGTGAAAGATTTTTCTTTGCATAGGTCAGAGATGATACAGCATGATACAGTAGAGAGGATTCAGGGCCTTGCTTAAGGGGCAGCTTGGTGGTCAACGTTCTGATCCGTAACCCAGAGCCTTATCCGCTGAGACTACACACAACACCGGCCATAGGATGGAAGACTATTTAATATTGAGTCATTATTCGTAAAATCAGAATCACTCTTTCCCTATCAATCGGGTTGGTTAGCATTTGCTTGTTAATAAAAATAAAGCCTGGAATTGTTAGTAAATTACTAAAATGTGAGCTGCATCAGGACACCAGTCCCATGTGTCGGTTATAGTAGCTTCTAAAGTAATGTAGAGTTTGTGCACTTTCCTGTAATTATGCACAGATAGATGGTATAATACAAGCCTCGACCATGCATAGCATCAACTTTCCAATATATTGCACTCTTAATATGGATCGGGTTACTTTTCCTTATATCCTCTCCGGTATGAAGTAACAGAGCTGTTGTTCTCAGATTAATGCGAGTATTATATAGCATACTTTAGGCTATCGCCAGGGGAGAACCTTGGCTGATGCCGTGTGTTTTTCTGAGCCGGTGTTTTATAGAGCGGGCGAGCGAGCGGCTTGAGACAGTACGACTCCGTAATGAGGTCAGGAGAATAATGTGTCTCCATCAGGTGCAGCCCTGAGCGGTGGATTGCTGCAACAGAAGACGTGAAAGAATGGGTTAATTAGACAGTCCCAGGAATCATAAAGTCAATTCGATGTTCGTTCTCTATGTGTGAAACATTGAGCCTTCAGACAAAACACTAGGTGTTTATATATGGGAGTAAATAAAGAGAAAAGATACACAGTAGCACGGGTATTCTGAGAAGATGTGGAGCAGCGGTTGAAAATTTGGTCAACGGAAACAACAGTGGCAATCGTGGACACCGAAGGACCGTGCTTTAAAAATGACGAGTCTATTTACAGGTGAGCGGATCGTTAATTAATTAGCAAACTCGTCAGGCAAACAAAAGCCCCACGGAGTCCCATCCAAGTTACAAACTGCCTAATAATATATGTTGAGCTAGTTATCTAGTTTAGGCTTTATAAGAAACAAAAGATATGATTATGTTCCTAACAAAGTTCTAATGGAGAGAAATGTGTAGCAGGTGTCGCTGGCTAACTAGCTAACCACATGTCAAATGATGAAAGGAAAGCTTTGTACAAGAGCACATCACCGACACTGTCATCGTGTATAATGTTTCCCTCAGTTCTGTACTTAGGCATCCTTATGTCGAATGCAATTGTATACTGTTATCCTGACTTAGCTGTTAATTGCGAGTAAAACGGCAGGCATTTCAGGGTTCCTGCTGTCTCCCGGCGCGATCTCTTTTTCCACCCCAGTTGGGTCTCCCGTGTGCCGCGTCGGTACGGAGACACCCTGGAGCATTTTCCTCCATCGCTGCAGAGGAACAAAGGCAGACAGCAAGTCAAGCACTCTCTAAGTACTGCGGTGCCCTGCCATGATGGCTGCCACTTGAGAGATTGGGGCTGCTCAGAACTGACATGCTCATGCACTTCGCTTATATTCCGCAGGGCTCAGAGGAACAGGGCAATCTGACTCTCTCTCTCTTTCTTTCTCTCTCTCTCTCGCGCTCTCAAGCCAACAACTCAAGCTGCAGCTTGATACACACATTCATATTTTACACACCGCTCAGAGCTACGACTGTTCATGCTTTGCTCGACTGCCACTACCTTGTTCATTAATATACACAGATGATATAGCCATCCAGCAGCGTGCCAGCCCCTTAATTGTTCCCCTACAGTCCAATAGCAAGATGACAGTGTGCCAAAGCGGGGTGGACCTGCCAGCCATCTCCATAATAAAGGCCAACACAGTGCCACCTCCCCTTAGCCAAGAGCCTGCGTTCCACAGCCAAGAGGAAAACGATCGCTAGTCTTAGCGTCGCAGGCCATCGCGAGAAGCTGGCAGCACCGTAAGGCTAATCAGCTCGCATCGCTAACCCTACATCCCATTCCTGCTGCTACAGTGCCACGCCCTATCTTTTCTTTCATTTTATTTTTATCCAGTTTGGAGGCTTTATGGCATCATCCACTCGGCCCGACCTCGATCGGTCACGGATCCTCGGTATCCCGGCCCCCGACTCATGAGAACACGAAACAGACCTTTTATTTTTGTGTCTGAGGCTCAGTGGAGAAAATTAGAGCTTGTTGTTTGTGTCTCCACTTTACACAAAGAGGCCATCTTCGGCGTCCGCATTCGGGCCGTGCTATAATTTCCTGCCGTAGAGGAATCACCTGTCTGCTTTAAATGCCAGGCGAGTATTTCAGCACGTGTTTAAAAGCAGCACACTGAAGATAAAGATAAATCTAAAGATAAAGCAGGTCGTCGCACCCGGATCTGGTCCAACATGTGCACCAGTCGCTTCTCTTACTTCTTCTCTCAGACTTTTCTCTCTCTTCTGGTTTTTTTTCTCAATGGCAGAGAACATGACGTACTCAGAGGTGTCAGCTTGTTAGACTCCGCGCTGGAATATGATAACAAACCCCAGCATGCCAGAAAGAAAGAAAAAACACAGCTTGTGTCATTCTTCTCCTACAAGATGGTTTCCTCGTGTCATTATCTCCATACCGACAGCATTGTCTTTAGCGCGAGCAGCAGGGAGCCTGGAGTGTTTGGAGGAGGGAATAAAGCGCGTGTTCAGTTTCATTTCGGAAAACGCTTTGCACAACGGATTAAAAGCGTGAATGACCACAGATCAAGACAGATGTCTCCTCATTCGAGACTCCAACTGGGCTGTAACTTCCAGTTGATTAGAGCACGGTGGAGCACTCGCTCTCAGCAGGTGGAGAGAGAAAGATAGATAGAGAGAGAGAGCGAGAGATAGAGGGAGGAATCAAACAGAGCGGCCCTCCTGTGCCCCTGAGCAGAAGATCAGATGGAGAACAAACCTGTCACAAACACATGAGCCTGATGCAAGCCTACTGCAAAACCTGCTGCACGCAACGTGTGTGTGTGTGTGTGTGTGTGTGTGTGTGTGTGTGTCTATAGACTGCTTTTGTACCTTTTGTCTGTCACACTCATTTTTTTCCCTCATCTTCCTCTCTCTCTATTTCTCCTTCTTTCCGTTCTCACTCTTCTTCTGTCTCCCTCTTTTTCCCCTGTATTTCTCTCATCCTTTTCTTTTTCCTTTCTTTATTTTCTATCCTTTACTCATCTCTATTCTCTCTACTCACTTTTCTTATTCTCTTCTTTTTTAATTCATTCCTCACTCGGTCAGTTCGTCTTTCCTTTTCACTGCTTCATTCAATTCTTCTTTCCCTGTCTTCCGTTTCTCTGTCTATCCGTTCCTCTTTTTAACATCACTTGCTTTTATTTCTTTGACATTCTTCACACTCGTTTTCCTTTTCTTCTTTCTTGTTTTGCTCATTTCTCGCCTTGTCTCTCTGTTTCTCTGGTGTCTGTATTCATTCACCAATATTTCTAACTTCTTCTCATTTCCTCTTCTTTTTTCTTCTGATTCTGTTTCTCTTCCCTCCTCGACTATCTTTCCCTCGCTATCTTATTTCTTTTCTTCTCTCCTCTTATCATCTTTCTTTCGTTGTCCTTGTCTATCTCCCTTATCTTATTTCTTTTCTTCTCTTCCCACTTTAACACTAATCTCTCTCTCTCTCTCTCTCTCTCTCTCTCTCTCTCTCTCTCTCTCTCTCTCTCTCTCTCCTTTCATTTTCCCCCTCCCTATGCTTCACTAACCATATCATAATGGAAATGCTTTGGCTGGGTGCTAAGAAATATGTTTTAATAAAGTTTTGGTTAGAATTCAATTTCTCTCTCTCGCTCTCTCTCACTCTCTCTCGCTCTCTCACCCCCTCCCTCTCCTCTTCTGTTCCTTTCCCTTCTTCGTCGTTCACATTCCTCCTTTTCCTCTCTGACTTTCTACCTCTTTATTTCTCTCTTGGAGAAAGGGATGAAGTTTTCCAACTTGCAACTTGCTTGTTTTCAGAAAACCAAGGCTGCTTCTTCTTCGTTGTTTTCTTCTTCTTCTTCTTCTTCTTCTTCTTCTTCTTCTTCTTCTTCTTCTTCTTCTTCTTCTCCTTTGTCTTCCCCCAATGCAATCACCTTCTCACTAAATCCCATTACCTACTGCTTAGAGCCTCTGGCATTTCCTCTCTCTCTCTCTCTCTCTCTCTCTCTCTCTCTCTCTCTCTCTCTCTCTCTCTCTCTCTCGCTCTCTCTCACTCACACACAGTTATAGTCACTCCCTTTCTCTCTGTCTTGTACACACACACAATCCACACAATTTTTGCATCTCATGTGGTTACACACACTCTTATTACCAACACACACACACACACACGCACATATCCAGGAGACAGGAGGAGACTATGAGCCGATTTACTCGTGTTACAATTCGATCATGAAACAATTGCGAGCGATATAAACAATGTCCCTCCATCTTTTCCCTCCACCACACACACACACACACACACACACACACTGCTCAAGGCATCATTCATTAACATTGTAGCTCAAATCACACGTTTACATCAAGGCTCATTCCATGTTAGTGTTTCTGTAGTAACATCTCATTCGACACGCCACGTAAAACACCTCATCGTCCACTGGGTGAAGTTTAATTGATACGGACGGACGGCGTCTCCAGTGTCGGCCATTTTATTTTTTTAAATCCCTGTTAAAGCTTCACGGATGTTTTCTAAGCTTATGCATTATTCGTTCTTTTTGACAGTAATTTGGTGATTTCCCTCCCAGCCAAAGACGTTTAAAAGACGACGGGAAAGACGGCAGACACTCGTGGGACGCCTCAATTTCCGAATTTAGAATTCAGGCCAGAGTGAAAGTTTTTATTGAGTTTATTTTTTTCTGCTGACGGAAAATTTTTATTTATTACATTTTTTTTAAATAATATATTTACTTTTGCTGGTGTAAACCGATGCTGGTGCAAAACTAAAGGCACGAACATCACACACCAAACGCGTGGTGAATGTTGTGTAAACTTTAAACCAAACTTTTCCTTTAGCTTTCTTTCTCTGCACCTCGAAGCCTGGACGTGTGGAGCCGTGTCACGTTTAACACGCTGCACCGTCTCTACACACACACGCCGTGAAGACCACGTGTTGTTGAGCAATACATCACGCTTCGGCGCTCTTCATTCCTTTGTGTGTGTGAGTTTGAGTAGAGTTTGATTGTTTGAGGACACACACAGCGGTAGATACAGTAGATGGTTGCGCTCGCGGCTCCACTCACTGGAATGAGGTCACCGGCTCTCGGCTGTGTTTAATTAATTAGGAAGAGTGGGATGGAAATGGAGTGCAATCAGGAGCACGCTAATTTCAGCCCTGACACTCAATACACCAACATCCAGTCTGCCTCCAGGGCCAATCAGATGCCTTTATAGGCCACACAGGGGGGCGTGGCCATGCAGCGGAGAGTGGGCGTGTACCCAAGAGTGTATGTACAGAGTGTGTGTGTGTGTGTGTGTGTGTGCCCTTGAGGCTTCATATGTTCTATATGTGTCTGGGTAACCGAATTACTCCCTGGGTGGGGGGTGTTGTGTGACACTGTGTACTAGTGTGTGTGGTGTCTAGATTAGTGTATTAGCGTGTGTTTGAGTGTCTCTACAAGTAGGTGTGTGAGATTGTGTACAAGTGCAAATTACTGTGTGTGTGTTTGTGTGTGTGTGTGTGAAACTGCATAGTCTGTGTTACTATGACTGAGAATGTAGGTTTGAATGTGTGTAATCTGTGTGTATACGGCTGTGTGTGTGTGTGTGTGTATATGTGTGAACATTTAGTGCACTCTAATGTGTGTGGGTGTGTGTGTGTGTGTTTGTGTGTGTGAACATTTAGTGCACTCTTATGTGTGTGTGTGTGTGTGTGTGTGAATATTTAGTGCACTCTTATGTGTGTGTGTATGTGTGTGAACATTTAGTGCACTCTAATGTGTGTGTGTGTGTGTGTGTGTGTGTGTGTGTGTGTGTGAACATTTAGTGCACTCTTATGTGTGTGTGTATGTGTGTGAACATTTAGTGCACTCTTATGTGTGTGTGTATGTGTGTGAACATTTAGTGCACTCTAATGTGTGTGTGTGTTTGTGTGTGTGTGTGTGTGTGTGTGTGTGAACATTTAGTGCACTCTTATGTGTGTGTGTGTATGTGTGTGAACATTTAGTGCATTCTTATGTGTGTTTGTGTGTGTGTATGTGTGTGAACATTTAGTGCACTCTTATGTGTGTGTGTGTGTGTGTCCAGAACTTCACTGTGTATCTCACTCACGTGTTCAGGAATCACCTGCACTCTTCCATCACCTACTGATCAAAGCCCCCTGCAGCGAGATCCCCATAGCAACACCGCCATAGTGCATAGCAACCGTTCCTCCTCACATAGCAACCACGCCACCACGATGCATAGCAACCGCTCCACCACACATAGCGACCACACGCGCCACAGTGCCTAGCAACCGCTCCCTAATCAGCGTGTGTGGCTGCAGGTAAAGCGCTCCCTCTCTCTCTCTCTCTCTCTCTCTCTCTCTCTCTCTCTCTCTCTCTCTCTCTCTCTGTCTTTCTCTCTTTCTATTTCTCTGTCTCTCTCTTTCTGTCTCTCTCTCTCTCTCTCTCTCTCTCTCTCTCTCTCTCTCTCTCTTGTCACACACTCGCCTTTATGCAAATTTGTGGATTTGCATATCCGTGAGTCTGAATGGAAACGGCAGCATTCAGAAAGCCAGTTGGGGGGGTTGTGTGTGGGATGTGATGTGATGTTGAGCGTACAGATGTGTGAGGTGTAGAGACGAGGAGATACGGGGTGATGGAGTGACGAGGATGTTTAAATCTCTCCATCATGGCAGACGTTTCAGCTGCGACAGCTTCATAAATCATTTGTTTGGAAATTCACTTGATGTTTGAAGGAAACTGATATTTTATCATTTATCATTTTGGTTTTCTTTTTTCTCTGCAGATGTTCGGTCGCTTCCTGACGTGGCCATGACGGGAACCTGCAGTCAGGAGTGCAGCGAACTCGGCCACTCGGACGCCTGCTGGATGCCGGGTCAGCCTTCACCTGCTCGCAAGACGCGCACGCTGCCCAAACTCTCCACCTTCGTGCCTTACCAGGAGAGAGGAGGGACTCTGGGACGACTGGCCAACGGTGAGCCTCGGCCCCGCCTTCCACCTTCGCGCAGTGTCTACGCCCCCAGTGACCACGCCCCCAACAATCACGTCCCGATGGAGGAGGTGCCTCTGAGCGTCACCTCCGAGTTCCCGCCCACCAGTCCCACCTCTAACCACGCCCCCAAACGGGAAATATACCTGTAAACGAAGCGGCGACTGATTGACCTCCGCACTGAGGAACGGAACGAAAATATCACTCGAATCGTAAAATAAATTCGGGCTGTTAGTGAACTTTAAAAAAAAAGTCTGGTAGAGTTGTGCGTTTATTTATATTTCTATTTATTTATTCATCTATGAATTCATCTATTTATTACCGTGAGCTTTTTTTTTTTTTTTTTTTTTTTTTATCTCATCTCCCCTCCTCCTCTTCCTCCTCCTTCTCTTCCTCTTCCTTCTCCTTCTTCTCCATAAACCGTGATGAAAGCGCTCTGGGACTTTCTGAGTGACTTTAGCTTCGCTAGCCTGTGGAATGTTTACCGGATCTTTCCGAACAGTGTGACCTGTGCTGTAGTGCCATAAGCCTGAAGCTCTCGCTCGGCTTTTTCTTCTTCTTCTTCTTCTTCTTCTTCTTCTTCTTCTTCTTCTCCTCCGAGTCTCTCCGAGCCACTTCCTGGATCGGGGAGTCACCACGGAGTGGTCTTAGTACATGTACAGCCATGTAAATACATTTCTATGATGTGTATATATGAGTACGAGAAGCTTGAGCTGAGATCAACAAAAAAAAAAAAAAGAACAAGAAAAAAAAATGGTACATTCCGAATTTTATCAGCCTGAGGAGCAGGTGTCGGTGCTCCTCCTGTTCAGCTTAAGCCTGTGTGTGTGTGTGTGTGTGTGTGTGTGTGTGTTTACTAGGCTTTCTAGACCTCTTCTGGAACTGCAGTATATGGGACTGATATTACACTGGGAGTTGCTGCACACTATCACAGACTTAACCAGAGAGTGTGTGTGTGTGTGTGTGTGTGTGTGTGTGTGTGTGTGTGTGTGTGTGTGTGTGTGTGTGAGCATGTTTGGCACTGTGAACCCTTAACTCCACCCAGGAGGCAGGTAACACTTCTCGAACACACAGTCTGCAGTTCTTTTACATGTGAGGTGAGCAGGAGAAAGGCAAAGAAAAGATAGCTGCACTGAGCCTGTGTGTGTGTGTGTGTGTGTGTGTGTGTGTGTGTGTGTGTGTGTGTGTGTGTGTGTGTGTGTGTGTGTGGAGTCTTAGAAGGATTACAGGGCGGGGCAAACCTGCCGTCCTGTCCGTCACTGGGCCTCACCCTCATGCCTGTTCTTTTTTCCATCTTCACGGCCTCTTGTTCTTAAACCTCTTTAGGTCTCGAGAACTTTTTTCAATGCCTTAAAAAAAAAAAGCTATTTGTATCTAACAATCATAATCGATGACGATTTCGATCGATAATCTTTCCTGACCTCATGAGCATGTCAGCTGTGCATGTGTTTCCGGTCAGGAGCGACTCAAAGGTCACAAGCAAAATGACGTGAAATGAAATGAAATTGCCTCGATCTATTTATTCATTCTCGTGTTTTCGGTTGCTGTTTATCCCCCCACCCCCACCCCCTCGACCCGTCGTCCTTCCTTTAAATTGGACTGATTTCCGAAGGCGACTTCTTAGCATAAACAGCTGGATGGTGCAGCTACAGGATAGACTGCCCCTTTAATGTGTGATTATGGTAATGACACGACAAGTGTGGCTACTTTTCCCCGAGCTAAACTGCAGTCTGACACAGAGGAGTCATCTGAGCCGCGCTGCTAAGCCCAGGAGTGTCGCGGTGCGTTACTATATTTTCATCATTACGCTAACGTGACCTCTATTGTGTGTGCGTGTGTGTGAGCGCGCAGTAGCAGTACGGTGACTATAGAACTAATTAGAGACCGGAGTATGTGTGTGTGTGTGTGTGTTTAAGTGTGTGTGTGCGAACCCTCAGAGCTGGGAGACGACGATCACCACACTAACTCACAGCTCCTACCTCATCGGCGCCCCCTCTGGCACCTTGCGGAGAATAATTAACACACAGAACATATGGACACGACTGTGATTCAATAAGGCGAGCCGTTACGGCGCCTTGCGGAATAAAAGCACATTACGCTGTTCTTCGAAGCCATTTCATGACTGTGATAATAGAAAACTAAATACATAAATAGAGCGAGAGGCACGAGCTGGCGTAATTAGTGCTTCTCGTCAGTTTCTCTGTGCCCCCAGCTCTGATGTGGCTTAACTCTCGTTCTCTTCACGCTAAAGCGTTAACGCTGCCCAGAACCCGAGCGTGTCTCAGGCCGAGACTGCTGTTTCTGCACTTAAAGGAAAAATCCACCATGAACATCTCGCCTTTTAACCTTTATTAAATATTAATTAACAGCAGATTCGTTGCTAAATGAAATTCTGACTTCACTTCCTACCTTTTTTCGGAGAGGTGCTACGGGATCGATCCGTCACTTCATACCTACTGTCTCTACAGTTCTCTCACCTCCTCATCAGTCACGGCTCTGAGTCCGAACTACTTCCAATCATATTTATATTTATATGTCGTTGCTCCGAAAGAACAAAAGGTTTTCACAAAGAAACTTGTGTGTAAACTAGCTGTGTTACAGCTGCATTAATTCACCACCATCCAACAAATCCGAGGCATCGAGGCGTCACCTGCCTGTTTCAGGGTGGACTTTTCCTCCAAGATACCTGGACTCTTCTCTATGCTGACCTGAGACCTTTTAACGACTCGCTGGTTAGATCCCATTTTGGATCCCGCCTCTTTAGTCCTTTAGGCCGAATGTGAAAACTCTTTACTCGTCGTTGTTTATTTAAAAAGATACCTGGTGTTTAGACCTGTGCTCTCTTGCTGTTCGGTGTCCGTAGCTGAGGAACTCTGGGTGTGATACAATCGTGGTAAGAGAGGAACGTTTTATCAGTCTTTTTTTCCAGATGAACGCCGTGCTGTTTTGTGGCTAGCGTCTATAGAAGGTGTTCTGTACATAGACCTCTCAGCCCCCCTCTGGTGCGTGCCGTCGAGCCTGCGGCCAGTTTAGCATGAATCCCAAAGATAATCGGTTAAAAAAAAAAAAAACGTTTGCTCTTCTCTTCTTCTCCGAGGTGTTAGCGGCGGAAGAGAAAACCTTTTCTTTTTATTCTTTCCTTTTTTTTTTTCTCTCTCCGTTTGGAAAACGAATAAATTCCGAATCTCGCCGCACAGCCCCATCGTCACTATTCACTGTTCACACGAATCTAAAGACAGCTGCCTTGAAAGTATGTATTTTACAGGAGAGTTAAAAAAAAATCGTTATCTTTAACTGTTGGTTATATTTATATAGGAATAAAAACTGCTTGTGATGCCCTGTTTTTTTGTACAGTTTTATGTACATGCAAGTGAAGCTTTTTAAATCTCGCGACAAAAACGCCGACGGCATATAAAAAGGGTAAAAAAAAAAAAAAAAAACAAACAAAAAAAAAAAAACAAAGTGTTTATTGAGACGTGCACATCTTTGCCTTGGTTCGAGTCGATTGTTTGGCTGAGTCGGTGTGAATGTGGCCGTTTCTATGCCTGCACCATAGTCGTTTCACTGGCTCCCACTTTCCCGAGGGCTTCATCTGAAACTCTTTCCTGCGTTTATCGTGAACAGTGGGCCGTCCGATCCTCTCCGTTCGTTTGATTCCCGCGTGTTATGTTTCATTCTGTTTTCCGCATGTTGAGAATATACCCCTTGTAATAAGTCCTTCTTGGGAAAAAAAGAGTTTGTAATAAAATGAGTAAAGAGAAACAAACAAGTGTGTGAGTCGTTTGTTTGTGTGTGTGTGTGTGAATGATAAAAACGAATAAAAACACTCCTGCTGGGAAAGGAAAGTAATCGGCGACGAAGTGGACAAGAAGCAGATTACATTATTTTTTAGAACAGTTGTTTTTCTCGAATTCTCAAATTCATTACCTAAAGAGACGTCCTGCATTTTATTCATTATCTAATTACGTGATAGTGAACGGTCTTCAGGGTGCTTGACGTTCAGGACACCACCGCGACCCGAACGCACCGTAGAGACACCCCGTAATTTGATAATTCACTTCTTCTAGTGTGGAATGTTGGAGAAAAGATTTCCAAGATGTCTGACTTATCAACGATGCAGTGCGTAATGTTCAGTACGTCATTTGGGACGCAGCTCATGTCTCGCTGAGGTTCGGGCTTCTCAGACTGTGCTCTTCCAGTCTTGTGTAAAGAGTGTGATGATCAGGGGTGCACATACTTTTGCTTGTACTGTGTATACCATAGAAAATATTCTCTCAGGCTCACGGAGGCGAGTCCTGTTTGCTACCGGACCAGAAGCTGGAAGCCGAAGAGCCGAAAGTTATATTGAGTTTGAAGGATGCGAGCAGCTCTAACGTCTGGAAGTAACCCAACCCCAAATGTCCGTCAATGTTAATGCGCTTAGACGGCAGGTTGTCCCGGCAACACTGAGCTGAAGACGGGAGCTGGAACAGGAAGTGCGTTTCGAAAAAGCAGTGGGTGGGACGTTAGGTCAAAGATCTTGCAGGCTTGACAGCGCGATAAAGATAATACGCTGCACAAACACACGAGACGATAAATCAAAACGGCTTTTATACGTCGATTGAGTTCGAAGACGGAAACAAACGGGTGCAAGGTCGAAGAGCGCAAATCCGTTCAGGAGAGATACAGACGGGTCGAAGGAGGACGAGATGAGATGAGGAGCAGCGCGGTCACGCTGCCCCTACCTGTGATCAGGAGAACAGCAGCCGAGGGATTACACATTCATCTCAGGGCAGAAGATTAATGAATCCAATGTAAAGACTCCCTCTGGGGTTCAATTTCACATTCTTGGCACCGGTGGTGTTTTGGGGTAAACGATCAGATTAGACTGATCAGATGATAAAAAACAGAGACTCAGACTGCATACACATGAAGAGTTCTGTTACCAGAAATAAAAATATCTACACCAGAGACATATTTTGGGCTGGAAGCACGTAGAGGTTTTGTTTAATGAACCAAGCAGCTTAATGAGTAAAAACGGTGGGTGTTTTTGTGGGACTGAAGACAGAAGTGAGTCAATACTGAGTCAAGATCAAATCAAATGAAATCCATCAGACCTTCGGTTTGACTCGACCGGCTTCAGCCGGGCTTCGCTCCAATTATTCGCTCCAGTTTACTAGAAGGAGGAGTTACGTCTAGTCAAACATCTGAAAGAAAGACATGAAAGAAGGTTATTTTTATGACTCTTTATCTAGACGAGACAGACAGGTCCAAGCTAATGCAGAGTGATTCTTCAGAAGGTACTCAGAAGTAGTGCTTGAGAAGGTGTAACGATACCAAGAAAACCTTCCACCAGTCTGAACAGTTTCATTCGTTTCCTCGAACGCAGTCAGGTCCAGACGTCAACAAAGCAGTTAACATTCCCAAACTTCACCGATTCCCGTCTCCGATTTTTAGTTTAGTAAAAAAAAAAAAAAAATCAGCGAGGTCTCAGATTTTTGGACGTGGCAGTTGATCATTTGGTGGAATTGGTGAAAAAAATAAAGTCAAATTTTGGCTAATCTTTGACCTGCAGCGTGAAGAGACAAACCACACGTCTCCGAACCCAAACATTCACCCAAACGTCCTTAAAATGTGACGTAAAACAAACTGCAACTTGAGAAAGTTTGTGAGAAAGAAGATAAAGACTACACAGTCTTCCAATTTCCAGGAATTCATATACGCTATCTAATCCTTTCACTTAGTCTGCGTTAATCCACTTAACTAGCAAATGCTGGCCGTATGATATCAAGTTACATTTTAACATCGAGTCGATTCGATTTCTCAGAAAGCGAAACGTGAGCCCGAGAAGCTCGCCGAAGCTTTCGCTCGTCTGCTGGGCGAGATAATGAATTTAAGATTTGTCCGTTCTGATGTCAGAACCCCACAAAAATCTGGGTGTGTTCAGTGGTGTTCAGGACTGAGGCAGCGATCGATAGATATAAATAACGGAGAAGAAATCAAACTGCTGCGAATCCGTTACCCAATCACGTGCCTTTGTAGCATGAAATGCTAACGAGCTAAACGACGTCTATCATCGAAGAATTCTACGTAAACATACTTTTATATTAGATAAAAGTTTTCCTGGAGTTGATTGAGAGTCTCGTCGCTGCTCCGGCGCTTCATTTCACGCTCTCGTTACAGGATCCAGCGTGCTTTGTGCTAATCTGAGTGCTCATTTGTTATTAAGATGTCTTCTGTTTGTTTTTCCCCTTCTCTCTGAAGGTCAGTGTCAGTGGCTCACGTGTTGTTTAGAGGAGATTGGGAGTTTTGTTCGCCTTTTTTTTTTTGCTCTAAGACGAAAACTTGCCCTTGGGCTACGCTTGCTGTTGATCCGGTGGTTGCTGTGGCAACCTTTCACTCTCTCGTTCTCTCTGTGTGTGTGTGTCTTTCCATCACCCACGCACACACTCCGGCTCGCTCGGAGATTACAGCCTGCATGCCTTGTAGCCTGTACGCCAATTAAAACCTCTGTTTCCTGCACACATCGCTGCACTTCCTGTCTACGTGATAAAAACATACAGTTCCTTATAAAAAAAATTTAAAAAAAAAACAGAAAGAATCGTGGAATAAGGAGCGTGAGGAAAATGTGTAGATTGATGATGTAATTCAAGCCCCTTTAACGTTATTATTTTTTCTGAGCTCTCGCAGCGTTTAGGCGTAACCCTGAAGTGTCCTGGATTCTGATTGGCTGATTTGTTTTTTGTCAGTAGCTTCGACTCAAGTGCAGCTTGAAAAAAATCCTGGCTTTATAACAACAAATAATATAAATAACAATCGTTTTAATACGTTATGGTTTATATAGTGTTTACGTGTTCGGAAGGAGTCTCCAGTGTCAGAGAGAGAGAGAGAGAGAGAGAGAGAGAGAGAGAGAGGTAGTGAGAGAGAGAGAGAGAGAGAGAGAGAGAGAGAGAGAGAGAGAGAGAGAGAGAGAGAGAGAGAGAGAGAGACAGAGACAGATATATATATATATATATATATATATATATATATATATATATATATACAGGGAGTGCAGAATTATTAGGCAAATGAGTATTTTGACCACATCATCCTCTTTATGCATGTTGTCTTACTCCAAGCTGTATAGGCTCGAAAGCCTACAACCAATTAAGCATATTAGGTGATGTGCATCTCTGTAATGAGAAGGGGTGTGGTCTAATGACATCTACACCCTATATCAGGTGTGCATAATTATTAGGCAACTTCCTTTCCTTTGGCAAAATGGGTCAAAAGAAGGACTTGACAGGCTCCGAAAAGTCAAAAATAGTGAGATATCTTGCAGAGGGATGCAGCACTCTTAAAATTGCCAAGCTTCTGAAGCGTGATCATCGAACAATCAAGCGTTTCATTCAAAATAGTCAACAGGGTCGCAAGAAGCGTGTGGAAAAACCAAGGCGCAAAATAACTGCCCATGAACTGAGAAAAGTCAAGCGTGCAGCTGCCAAGATGCCACTTGCCACCAGTTTTGCCATATTTCAGAGCTGCAACATCACTGGAGTGCCCAAAAGCACAAGGTGTGCAATACTCAGAGACATGGCCAAGGTAAGAAAGGCTGAAAAACGACCACCACTGAACAAGACACACAAGCTGAAACGTCAAGACTGGGCCAAGAAATATCTGAAGACTGATTTTTCTAAGGTTTTATGGACTGATGAAATGAGAGTGAGTCTTGATGGGCCAGATGGATGGGCTCGTGGCTGGATCGGTAAAGGGCAGAGAGCTCCAGTCCGACTGAGATGCCAGCAAGGTGGAGGTGGAGTACTGGTTTGGGCTGGTATCATCAAAGATGAGCTTGTGGGGCCTTTTCGGGTTGAGGATGGGGTCAAGCTCAACTCCCAGTCCTACTGCCAGTTTCTGGAAGACACCTTCTTCAAGCAGTGGTACAGGAAGAAGTCTGCATCCTTCAAGAAAAACATGATTTTCATGCAGGACAATGCTCCATCACACGCGTCCAAGTACTCCACAGCGTGGCTGGCAAGAAAGGG
>NC_083479.1:1682500-1740000 GCF_030014155.1 Tachysurus vachellii
TATACATACATACATACAGTATACATACATACAGTATACATACATACAGTATACATACATACATACAGTATACATACATACAGTATACATACATACAGTATACATACATACAGTATATATATATATATATATATCACATGGCTTTATAGAGAAGCGTCTCACAGTCAGCTGGTTGTACAGCGTCTTTATGGACCTTTCATGCTGCAGGTCTTACGGCTGTAACACTGTGTTATATCATCAGTGCCATTTAAACGCCGTCATCGTTAAAGGAGGACGAGAGTAAAGTCTATAATTAGACTTCAGTCACATGATAGACACATGCGAACTTCTCCACTGGGCACGCTGATGCACCCACACACACCCACACCCACCCACACACACACACACACACACACACACACACACACACACACACACACACACACACACACACACACACACACACACACACACATATTTCATGTCCTTTTCACTTTTTTCATTTTTCAAAGGCGAGACTGTGGCCATCTCTTGCTCAGTGGTGTCTATGAAACATCTCACTAACTCATTTAACACTCTATTGCCTCGCACCTGAACTCAATCTTTGAATCATCTCTGATCCAGAAATACCTGAGAGCCATCCATCAGCAGTGACAGGGACACACACACACACACACACACACACACACACACACATGCATTTTGCCTCATAGCAAAGACACTGCAGAACTTCCAGAGGACCTGCTCGTATACATTCATGCTCACACTCCTGATCAATGATCCCAAGCAGACTTCGACCGTCACCTGTGGGGGTGGGGGTGGGGGTGGGGGGGTGTCGGGCAAGAAAAGAAGAAAAGAAGAAAGACTGAATATTTTTTAGCCTGTTTTTTACTTCCTCATTTGAAGCCTTCTCTTAAATATTTGATAAAAGCAGTCAATATTTCTTAAACAAAAGAAAGGATTTCTGAAGACTCAGCTAAATGCCGCAGGTCTTGAAAGAGCGGCTGTTAAAAATCTCTCGCCTCTTATTGTTGATGTTGGTAGCTAAAAGCCAGTATGTGTGTGTGTGTGTGTGTGAGTGTGTGTGTGTGTGTGTGTGTGTGTGCTGCAAAGCCCATTAGGACTGGATTACATAAATCACAGGGACGCGACTGAGTCTGCAGGAGTGCCAGATCGTCAGGGAAAGCTCACTCGCTCTTCCTGCTCACATCCCGCCCACTTAAAGCTGCTCATTTACTTCACCAAATCCACACATGACAGCTTCAGATCAGTTCAATACACTTCAGGGAATCAGAACGATTTCAGAAAGCTTTTCGGTCCTTCGTGTTCATTTCCTCCTGAGGTAACATGAGCATAGTGTCCTGAGCTGTGGAGAGTGTTAGAGAAGACGAAATGTGTAAAATCCAAAAATAGTTTGGGGGAAAATGTGAGAAGAGACACTGAGGTGGAGTCTGAACATCATCAGTGAGATGTTAGAGAGCAATAACAACCTGATCAGCAGTCCTAGCACACGCAAAACACACACACACACACACACACACACACACACACACAGGACGCAAGTCACACAGTGAGGTTTAAATGTTTAATAAGAGAGAGAGAGAGAAAGAGATGTTTGAACAGGACCTGACTAGATTTTTTGTTCGTTTGTTTTGTTTTTCCCTTCATGAGCTCTATACTGCAGGGGGTGCCAATATTTATGGGTCACCCATAACCTGTAAGTGCCCTGTTTTCGGCTAAATATTAGCAAAAAGCAAAGCAAAATCTACCTGGAGGGGAAAAAAACAACAATTCATTAAAGACACAAAATCTGTGAAATTTGTAAAAATACACAAGACAAGAAGACACACTTGTACAGGCACAATGATGTGTAGTTTTTGTAGATGTAGTTGTAATTGTTGTTATTATTGTAGTTGTTTTTGTTGTTGTAGTTATTGTTATAGTTGTTGTAGTCATTGTTATTCTAGTTGGTGTTGTTTTTTTGTTGTAGTTGTTGTAGTTGTTGTTGTTGTTGTAGTTATAGTTGCTGTTGTAGTTGTTGTAGTAGTCATTGTTATTGTAGTTGGTGTTGTTTTTATTGTTGTAGTTGTTGTTATTTAGTTGTTGTTGTGGTTGTTATTGTTGTTGTAGTTGTTGTTGCTGTTGTAGTTGTTGTAGTAGTCATTGTTATTGTAGTTGTTGTTATTGTTGTTATTGTTGTTGTTGTAGTTGGTGTTTTTATTGTTGTAGTTGTTATTATTGTAGTTGTTTTTGTTGTTGTAGTTATTGTTATTCTAGTTGGTGTTGTTTTTTTGTTGTAGTTGTTGTAGCTGTTGTAGTAGTCATTGTTATTGTAGTTGGTGTTGTTCTTATTGTTGTAGTTGTTGTTATTTAGTTCTTGTTGTGGTTGTTATTGTTGTTGTAGTTGTTGTTGCTGTTGTAGTTGTAGTATTCATTGTTGTTGTAGTTGTTGTTGTAGTAGTTGTTTTTATTGTAGTTGTTGTTATTGTTGTTGTTTTTATTGTAGTTGTTGGTATTGTTGTTGTTGTAGTTGGTGTTTTTATTGTTGTAGTTGTTATCATTGTAGTTGTTTTTGTTGTTGTAGTTGTTGTTGTAGCTGTTGTAGTAGTCATTGTTATTGTAGTTGGTGTTGTTTTTATTGTAGTTGGTGTTATTGTTGTTTTTATTGTAGTTGTTGTTATTGTTGTTGTTTTTATTGTAGTTGTTGTTGTTATTGTTATAGTTGTTGTAGTAGTAGTTGTTTTTATTGTAGTTGTTGTTGTAGTTGTTACTGTTGTTGTTGTTGACATTTCCATCCCCCCACCAGCAGCGTTCACACTCACCCGAACCCTAGACTGACCTCTGACATGCACTTCCGGGTGACTTCACCACGACTTCCTGGTTTTTCCCTCACAAGGACATGGAGTCTACAAAATCAAAGTAAGTATGAAGTCTTTTTCTTTCTTCTTCTTTATTTTTTTCTCCTCTGCTCATGCCTTTAATTTAGTCTGATGATGTTTAGAATTGTGTGTTTGACCTTTTACATGCACATGTAACTCATCATGCCTGCAGGTGGAACTTTCTACATGTCACTTGTTCAACACACATGAACTAAAACACTCGTCATGCGGTGTTTCTGCGGGTTCGTCTTCATGCTAGCTTCAGTCTCAGTGAGCCATTTTATTTAAACCCATCACAGTTGAACCACTTGTACCATACAGTATTTGCTAAACTGCTTCTTTGCTAATTTTCCAACTTTGCTGCTGCTGGGAGTTTTCATGTTAGTGATGTTTCCTCCTCTGATATTGTATTACTGTGTATTTTTTATCACTTATCAGAAACAAAACATCACCCGCGAACGATCCGTTTCTGCGAGTCAATTAAACGTGTTGCCTTGCGTTCACGCTAGCAAGCAACAAGTCGCTCACGTCTTCTCTTTTCTGCTCCTGTTGCTAGTTGCATGTAGGAGAGAGAAGAAAGGAAATGGCAGTAAAGGCAACATGTATATACTTCATTTTCCTTTTGTCTTTCATGTCGTCATAAAACGCACGATGTGTTAAACGGAAAAGATCCCGAAATCTCTCTAATCGTGATGTGCAGCTGGTTGTGGTGGTCGTTTCAGCAGTAAAACGCTCTGTTCGTCCAAGAGAACTGGAGGTGTGTTATATATGCAGTATGTTTTTGTTTGTTGGTTTGTTTGTTTTTCGCCAGACATCATTTCCTTCTAGAAGCTTCACTCTTAAGATTATTATTTTATTACATACAGTAGATCCTGAATTTCCTCTCAGACTCGCGGGGCTTGATACTATATGAGCAGTCACCATGGAAACAGATTCCCAGGCAGAAATTAGGCTACAACTGTGTAGTGTTAAAAATGTCCGGTTATGTTGTTGTGCCGGTGAAAGGGTGGGGGGGAGTTTGGGGGGGAGGTTCACCGTCGAGAGTCTAGTGTCGAAGATTATAGGGCAGGATTTGAGATTTGAGACAGAGCCTGTGTAATTATTCCTCTTTGACAATAGGAAGGAGTCAGGGATCATCGTACGTTCCTCGAGTGTGTGAGTCATGTTTATTTTTTCTTATTTCTCGCTACTTTACGCCGATGAACGCTTTCATTTTGGTTAA
The DNA here is from genome assembly GCF_030014155.1 of Tachysurus vachellii. Taxonomy (NCBI): domain Eukaryota; kingdom Metazoa; phylum Chordata; class Actinopteri; order Siluriformes; family Bagridae; genus Tachysurus; species Tachysurus vachellii. Next base: position 1,686,581 of record NC_083479.1, read on the forward strand.
TCTTGACTGATCAGAGCGACGCCACCTACTCAACGATCACAGTGCTTGTACAATAATCAAGTCTCCCTGGCACTGCTGGAGACTGATCACCTTCCTGTTCCACGAGACGTTCAATCAGAGACAATAACGTCGGATTGAAAACTGCACTCGCGACACGAGGCTGCGGCGCTCCGGTCGCTCAGAGGGAAAGAGTAATTGGAGAAGGCCGTGGTTTTCTTTCATAAGTGCTAACCGATTCAGCCTTCCACGCCTTCGCAATATTGATGTGATGCTCTTTGCAGCCTTGCTTTTGTCTGATCAGGGTTCTGCTTTTGCTTCAACTGCTGCTCTTTCACACACAATGAGCTGAGAAAAGGACTCGAAAAAAATCACCTTTTTGCAGAAGTGCTGCAAAACCATCAGGGTTATTATGTACGCTTGTGTTCAGCTTTGCCTTTGAGCAGCACGCTTCGAGTTTGCACGGCATGCTTAGGCGAATAAAAGAAACTTTCCTTTGCTTGCCGTTCACAGGACGCTCGTTAGGGGCGGGTTCTGAATGCATAGGAGGAGTTCTGAATGCATTTATAGGGTCCTTTATTTACGTAGCTTCCGTGCCTCGGGTCCCCACGTGCCCTTGGATTACATCATCACTGCAGACCAGTCTGACGACGAAGCGTTTCTATTTTAATGGCATGAAGACCCTGAAGTGGAATCTGAAGGTAGGACCTTCGCTTCACTCACCAGTTGGAAGATGTTAGAGATCTCCATCACCACCACCATCATCATCATCATCATCATAACCAAAACACCAACCCAGTAAAAATCCTTTGGATGAACGGTCCAGAGTTTTATGTTCTTCATTAGCATAATGTACAAAATCTGAGCATGTGATCTGTCATATGACGAGAACACAACTATAAGGTCATGAGGAGGAAGTGGAGCTCAGGGAACGAGTGAAGCTGCGGTGTACATCGCAGTTGTGAATAAAAGTGTACGGCGTCTGATTGGGTTTTGTTCTGTTCAGGTGGGTGTTGGAAGGCAGGAAGGTGCTCAGAACATCGCCTGAGGGAAGAAGCTGTTTCAGTAAAGGCCTTCAATGACTCCATGGTTTTCAGACCTAATAAAAGTTTCCTTTTGTTTCCCCCACAACCCAAAAAAAAAAGGAAACTTTAAGTGCTCGGTTTATGACTCGCTATTGGATTTTGCTTTCAGCTCATCGATTAGTGTTTGACAGGAACATACCTGGACACGCTGCCTTCAGCATGTTAAGCCTTGGCTACTGCACAAGAGTACAGGATTCAGGAAACCTGACGTTTACATTTGCAGCCTTCAGCACATGCTCTTATCCAGAGAGACTCTCAGAACTGGGTTGTAGACTCTTTTGAAGCAGGAGAAACACTAAAATATCCTCAAAAGTAGATTCTAGGATGAGGATTTGATGAAATCTCTTGGGTTAGGAATTTTTTTAGAATATTCTGGATTATATTATATTATATGGTATAAGTGTGTCCTGGTCCTGATCCGAAGTCAATCCCCGAATACATCCTGGATGACATGCCAGTTCACACATTCACACCTCGAGGCAAGACAGCATCACCAGTTCACCCCATATTTTGGGAGGTGGAAGGAAAGAAGAAGCAGATAAAAAGCCATGTAAGGATGGAAAGAACCTGACATCAGGGATAAGGGCGATGAGGCAGAGACGCTACCTGTTGTGTAATCTTCAGTAGAATGTCACATCAATTAAAAGACGTTAATGTATGAATTACTGTATACTCTTTGGGTGGTGACAGAGAATTAAAACGAGTATTTATCTGTCTCTGTCTGTGAGTGCAGAGAGAAGCCCTGTCATATTTGTGAGTTAGTTTAGGGAAGTGGAGTGTGTTTAATGATGTTTGTGGATTTTGACACGGCCAACAGGAATGCAGTTTACCTTACCTTTCCCTTTAAATGTCCTCTTCCGCTTCCTTCCCCTTCCCACTACTTCCCTATTCCCTTTCTCCTTCCCCTTACCTTACCTTTCCTTTTCCCCTAACCTTCCTCTTCCATTTCTCCCTCCTCATTCCTTCCCTATTACCTTCCTCCTCACCTCTACCTTACTATACACTTTCCCATTACCTTCCCTTTATCTTTCTCCTACTCCTTTCTCCATCACTACCTTACCTTACCCTTTCCCCTGACCTTCCTCACTCCCTTTCCCTTTTTTCTTCATCATTAATTTTCCCTTTCCTCTTTCCCTTGCCCTCTCGCCCCCTTTCCTTTCTTCTGTCTCCTTCCTCGCTTGTAAGGAAACTTGCAAAAAAAAAAAATACACAGAAACACAGAAGCAGTTTGGAGCTGAACAACAAAAAAAATCACCAGAGGAGACGAAAGTTCTTAAGTAACTGCTGGAGCTTCACTGTCACCCATCACATAGTGCCGTTGAAGACAGAATTAGGAATACGTGCTTTCTCTGAGATCCCTTCACCCCTTACACCCTTTCCTGTCGTTCTTTTTTTTTTTTTTTTAGCGGTCAGTTGTTCAGATCCAATTTCATGGTCAATCATTCCTTCCTTTCTGCTCTGCTAGTCTGTCGTTTATTTAATGCTCACTCCTTTATTTTTTCTCTCATTCGGTCATGTATTTGCAGGTCTGTGTAACAGCATGCAATAAAAGCAAACTTTTCTTTCTTTCTTTCTTTTTTTCTATCCCCCAAAATGCATGTACATGTCCAGTCTGTCACTCGGTAACACAACATTAATAAAACCAAGTGAGAACAGTCGTCTCAGGAGAAGAGGGAAACCTCCCGAGGACGCTGTCATAATGGATGCAGTGGACAGTTGCTAAAGAAAAAAAAGTGCTAGTGGAGACATTATAAAATGGAAAAAGGAGGAAAACAACAGAGACAAAGCTTTTGTTGTGGGAGACGCAGGGGGTGCAATTAAACATCACACTGGTGGTTGGGGTAAGCAGTTTTATCGAGAGCTGCGGCCAGGGGGTAGGAAGCGTCAGGCTAATGTCGAAGAGTGACATCGTGCTGCTTGGGAAGGGAAAATAAAAGGAACAGAACAATTTGATGATGGTTCAGTTACAGAACATCTCGCTGATTTGGTTGTTTTTTTTTTTGTTTTTTTTCCTGGGGTTGTGCATTTGGGCTAAACTGTCTCCCATCAGCCGGTGCTTTAAAAAAAACATGCTTATTGTTGGGTTTACAAGAGAAACGTTCACTTATTGATTTATTTCCTGCAAATAAAGGTCCTTACAGCGATGCTGGAGGCGGACGTGTTTGTTCGCTTAGAGAATGCCTCTTTTGGGTTAATAAAACTTCTTGTTATTCACTAGAAATCATTTGAAGTCTGTCCTACGTATAATTGCTGGCACGTCTCCAGATAACTGTCTAGCTAACATCTTCTCAAAAAGAGCAACATTATGAGGCAGTCTTGGACTAGTAACACACTCGTTTGTCGCGAACACTTACATGGAAGAAATTAGAAGAGGAAATCCTTTATCATCATTTGCACACTGTACTGAGTGTAACGTGCTTTATCTTTGTAAAGCCAGCTTGTTAGAAAGCTGGGGTCAGAGCACGGGGTCAGTTGTGATGCAGTGCCCCTGGAGTTAAGTGACCTGTCGGTGGCATAATGACAGCACCGGGGCTTGATCTCACGACCTTCTGTTTGGTAGTCCAGACCCGCTGAGAGACCGAGTGACCAAGCGACTGAGCCTGGGCTTGTAACATGAACATGGCTTTAGTGCAGCAGGTGCATTTTCAGTCTACATTTGATAGATAAATATTAGGGCACACAACAAGGCCATATTTCAGCCTTATAACTGCAATATAACTTCGGTGAAGCTGGTGGGAGGTACAGTGAGGAAAAAATGCTGAGGAACGGTAAAAGTGGCAGCACGAGCGGAACCGGCACCTCCCAGAGAACGCCTCGACCGTCTACATGATGGAGTGGACGAGAGATTCTCATTTAGAAGATGAATGCTGACAAGGAGACTCCTGGGGGACCTGTTCCTTCTGTCCAATTTGAAAAGGAAAGGAAAGGCACTTGTGATTAACCACACACCTGGAGCGCTGGAGTGACGAGCTCCGAACGGCGAGCCAGCTGATCAGCATTCCGATCCGTCTCATGCTCTTCCTTGCTTTAGTTCAATTACCTGCTTTGTCCAACTATTAAGTGCCTATTAGCTGAAGTGTGGACGGGTTTCATAGTCCCCAGCTCACAAGGCTGTAAAAAGCTTGCATTAGGTGCTATCTTAAATGGCAGCTTTGCCATAGGCACTCTCTCTTAACTCCCCTTGGCAGAGAGTAACACTGCAGCTTTCCTCAAGAAAAAACAAAAAAAAATTCTCTATCTATTTCTCGCTCTTATCCTCTCCTCTCATTAGAGACTAGCTCTCGCTCCTGGCCTCCCTCCCTCCCCTCCCCTCCTCTCCCCTCCCTTCCCTTCCTCAATAAATTCTTTCCCATTCTCTATTCGATTCCCATCCAATTAAATTGCTACTTTCCCGTGTGTCAGTCATCTAATTAAAAATATCCAAGTACCTTTACGCCCTTTACGGCCCGTCCGCCGTCCGCTTATCCACGTAAGAAAACCCTCCCACACGACCACTGCTTCGGGGAAAAAAAAACAAAAAACTTTTACTCTTTTGTTACAGGTCTCCTCTGAAGACAATTCCGCCTTCCCTCCCTCCATTCTGTCTTTCATGTCTGCGCTAAATTGGACAGAGACTTGAAGGTAATTGCAGATCATTGTCTCCTCAGGCTGCGAGTTTTTCTTCGCCACCTCAGCAGTGCCTCGCTCTCCCTTACCGGCCGGCCAATTTCCAGTTCCATACGTTCGCTCCCCTGCTACGAATTGGGCTTTCCATTCAGAGCCCAGCATGGAGCATCTCATCACCTCCATCTCATTCGTTTCCTTTCTACCAGATGGTAGAGCCACAGGTCCCCAGAGGAGCAACTTCACGAGCGTGTAGTGGAGACACACTGGAGAGAAGGGGAAAAAAAAAAATACAGCTAATAACACACCTCTGAATGACATCGTCACACCCGTGAATGACATCGTCACACCTCTGAATGACATCGTCACCCCCAAAGGTGATGGAGGGCTTTTAGTGTCAAATACAAAGTTCTGAATATCACACACAGGCGTGTGTTTGCTTCAATTGCTTCAAACTTTTGTTTTTTAAGCTTCTTCTGCTCTGAAGATGGACCAGCTGTTCCTCAAACTCATCTTTTTTTCCCAGAACGCTTTGTGAAAATGACGTTTTTAGGCCTAACACCAATCGTTCATCTTCAGATTGTTCCACTGTAGAAAAGGACGGGAAGTCAAACTCATTTCTAAATGATCTCTATCTTTTTTTCTTTTTTATGTTGTCGTTTTTTTTTTCTCTGTGTTTTTTTCCAACAGCAGGACAGAAATGCTTCAGTTTTATAATGAGTTGTTCCTTCACGCTTGACGAAACTTGTATTTCTTCTTCCTTCGCATGAAATGGAAGGACCTCTTGACTTACTGTCTCTCTCTCTTTCTCTCTTTTTCTCTCTTTCTCCATCTCTCTCTCTCTTTCTTTTTCTTTTCTCATTTTCAGAAACGAGTGTGTGAAAATCTGACAGGCTTGCTCAGGTTTTTTCTTGCTCGAGAAATGGAAATGAGTAGAGCGATATCTAATTATTCAAGAGCAGGATGTTTGCTTTTCTTCCAACAATTAATAGTGACAGAGAAGGAGATAAGTGGCGCTATCTTTTTACATTTCCTTCTTCCGCCTGTGTGAAGAAGGAAGGCAGAAGATCTTTTTTTTTCCTCTAGTCTGTCTCCAGGGCTGTGAGGAAATGCCCCCCCCCCTCCCTCTCCCTCCCTCACACACACATTTTCCCCCTGCAGCTTAATCTCTCTTCATGGTAAGGTACCTTTAATGGCCTGTTGTGGTTGGGGCTGTTTCGGTGCCGCTGGAGCATGCAGATATATAGAGCGTTTACTCATATGTGCTGTGGTGTGGAGCAGCGAGAACACTGGGAGCCAGTGACAAATCACAGCGTGGAGCTCGGAGCTCAGAGATACGGCCGTCCATGCAAAGCAGCCAACGCGCCCGACTCGAAACAGATTCATATCATGAACGAGTGCTCTTCTTTCTCCCTGTGAGCCAGAGAAGTGCCGGTTTATTACCAGAGCTTCCATCTGATGCCTGGTTTTTCTGAAGTGTTGATCCCACTTCATGTACAAAAAAAACCCCATAGACACACAAACATTTATTGCGAGAGATTTCTAAAGTGACTTTTAAATTCATCACTTTTCATGCTAATACTGTATGTGGGCCTGTAACTTTTCGCCCATGAATAAAGACATCGTTAATATTCATGATACGGCATCAGGTCCGTTTTACGAAAACATCTTCAACCGCTGGCATCCACTCCAACCTGAACAAGTTGTTCTTGGTGGCTGAGTTTCTCTCACAGTTCAGAACAAACACTGAGTCACTTCACTGCCGTTTATATAATAACAAAATAAAGCGAAACGGACCCAGCACAAGTATTGGCACCCTTTCTAACGAATCATTCAAGCAGTTAAAATCTGATTAAACACGACTAATATAAAGATATTACACTAACATTATGTCCTCTATATCATTCGATATATAATAGCAACAAACAAACTCCATATCATTAAAACTCAAAGTTTCTCTCATGCATTATTCACTCTGTTCATTAAGGGTGCCAATAATTCCGGATCGTCTCTCGTCTGTGTCCGCGAGTGTTCTCGCCGTGTTTTGCATCTCCTCTCGCATGCTGACGCTGTTTTTCTAGCAAGCTTGTAATTATCTCTCCTCTTCTTCTTTCCTTTTTTAGCGCTTGTCTTTGTAGTTCTTTTTTGTTTAAGCGCTTTTATTCTGACACGCTCCTCGCCAGAATGCTAATCAGACCTTTTCTATCGAACACAAACGTTTAAACGCTTAGTTTCTACGTTTATTTTCCCGGTAGAAAATTTTCGGAGCTGCATAAAACTTTCAGGTGTGACGCTTTCTATTTTGCAGCGAGGTTGATGGGGTTCATGTGTGAGCTCCAGCTCGGTTCTAAGGGAAGCGTCTTGGTTTTTAATGCTCAGAGAAACGAGGATCAAAAGCCTTTGACTCGGACCACGTTCTCGCACCGTCTGTATCCGAGGCCTGTGTGGCGTCTCTTCCTCACCTCTTCACCCCTCCACCCATCAGCAGCACATTATTAGTCCCACAGCAGTGAGTTTCACTGACCTTCTCCTTCCCACCTCATCACGCTGTTGTTTAGAGCAGAAGCAGCTGCAGAAGAAGAAAAGCTACACTTTAAGCTCTGGGTGTCTAATTGCTTCTTCAAGGAGCCAAGGGTCCGTCTGGGTAACGCTTCCATAACACAGGATTTAGCGGTTGCTTGTTAAATTGATTAGTTCTCCTAGAAGCTTGCACTGTGGTTTCATATCAATAGTACGTACATTTCGATTTAAACTCGCTGCAAATTCCTGCAAGGTTCTTTCTTTCTTTTTCTTTCTTTTTTAATATCTATTCAAGATATTCATTACGCTTGCCCGCTACTTTAGCCCCTTTTTCTTTCAGTAGTCGGCTCATGTTATTTGCTGAAGCGATGCAGAAAACTTTTGATTTGGTGACTTTGTAGATCTCAGTAGTGCCTTTATTGAAAAAAAGGCTTCCAATAAATTTAACAACATATTTGAGCAACTGTTCTGTTCTTTAATGTTTTTCTTTAGCTCTTATCACAGGGGCTGGGGGGTGACCGCTTAAAAGCCAACAACCAATCACTGATCACCATTGTGTCCGAGAACCAATCACTGATCACCATTGTGTCCGAGAACCAATCACTGATCACCATTGTGTCCGAGAACCAATCACTGATCACCATTGTGTCTGAGAACCAATCACTGATCACCATTGTGTCCGAGAACCAATCACTGATCACCATTGTGTCCGAGAACCAATCACTGATCACCATTGTGTCCGAGAACCAATCACTGATCACCATAGTGTCCAAGAACCAATCACTGATCACCATTGTCCTGACAACCAATCACTGATCACCATTGTGTCCTGACAACCAATCACTGATCACCATTGTGTCCGAGAACCAATCACTGATCACCATTGTGTCCTGACAACCAATCACTGATCACCATTGTGTCCTGACAACCAATCACTGATCACCATTGTGTCCTGACAACCAATCACTGATCACCATTGTGTCCTGACAACCAATCAGTGATCGCCATTGTGTCCTGACAACCAATCAGTGATCGCCATTGTGTTCTGACAACCAATCAGTGATCGCCATTGTGTTCTGACAACCAATAAGTGATCGCCATTGTGTCCTGACAACCAATCACTGATCACTGTTGTGTCTGAGAACCAATCACTCAATACAGGTGTTCAAATGACTAATCACTAATCATTTTCTCTTAGCACTAATAATTTCTTTAGTAAAAGTGAAATGTGATTTATTTTATATGAATGTTTTCACTGTCCTGTACATTTAAATGCACTAAATGAAGTCAAACCCAAAACACCAGAGTCAGAGTTTGTCAAGCTCTCTGTTGCCAATCGTTCTCAGGCATTTTTACAGTTAGCAGTGTTCCTTTGATCCCGAGTTAAAACATGGACGTCATGGTGGAGGTGTTCACTGGTGTTCATGGTAGACGAAGGCTGTGTGTGTTTTCTGTTCCTCTGAAGGCTGCTGTCATTGAAGATCCTCGTCTAACTGATGTAGCTTTGTGTTGATTTTTTTATTTACAGGTTATTGCATGGTGCAGGTTTGATTTCAGAACATGGTGTGTGGGTGTGTGTGTGTGTGTGTGTGAGAGAGAGAGAGAGAGAGAGAGAGAGAGGGTAAATAATGTTTCTAGTTGTAAGAGATGAAGACAGAAGTGAGATAATGTCTGTAGGTAAGTGTGTGTGTATGTTTTTATATCTTGGTGGAGACCTGGCAAACGTCCCCAAAAGGTTATAAAAGGTTAAAAGAGCAGAAATGTTTCCTTTTGCTTACTTTGATTTAGTCTCAGGTGTAGCGTGATGTTTATTAACTGCATTAATAATTATGTCAGAGGAAGGTCCACACAAGGATAGTAAGACAAACCTGTTTGTGTGTGTGTGTGTGTGTGTGTGTGTGTGTGTGTGTGTGTGTGTGTGTGTGTTTTCAATGAAGAGTAGAAAGTCTGCTTCCTAAATCAAATAGATTAGTTGACTCGAGTCAGACCCTCTCATGCTGAATCATGGTATTGATATCATTACAGTGCGTGCTGTGTTGGTACAGTGCTGCATTAGGGGTGTGTGTGTGTGTGTGTGTGTGTGTGTGTGTGTGTGTGTGCCCCCTGGGTCGATCTCACGCGTCCAGTGAGTTTATCACGCATTCCAGAGCAATCGCGTGTGCATCTCGACTCGGCTAATGCGAATGTATGTAAACTTGGCAGACCTTTCTAATGTGATTGTGTATGCAGTGCTGAGCGGTGTGTGTGTGTGTGTGTGTGTGTGTGTGTGTGTGTGCGCGCGTGCACGCGTCTGGTAGAGAGATGTTGCGCGCAGAGGAGTCGCCGGCACCGCTGTAATGTATTTACTCTGTAATTTGTGTCTCCATGACAGGCCATATATCCTGTTTAAGGGTGACACCCTCCATCCCTCCATCCCTCCACCCCTCCATCCCCTCTCTCCCTCCTCCTTCCTCCCGGCGCGAGCCTGACGGAGTCCTCCACGCTCGCACTGATGGATGGGCTCATCAAAGCTGCTCCCGCTGCAACACACCCCCACAAGCACTCACACACACACACACACACACACACACACACACACACACACGCGCGCGGCCCCCACACACCTCCAGCCGCACATAAATACCAAGTCGTGACACGCGCCACATAAGTGCTATTCCTCCCACGTGGTTATCAGGTGCATGTATTTACAAAACACGCATGTGCAATTCAAACACACACACACACACACACACACGTTTGCAGTTTGCGCGTGCACACAAACACAATCAATCCGAGCTCTGTCGGTGTCATCAAGGAATGTGCATGCATCCATCACACACTTCGTTCTCTGCGACGGTCGTTCACTGTCACCATGGCAACGCACAGTGTACCAGATAACTAGCCTCATCTTCAGAGGAATCCATACGGCGTCTCCTCCCTCACACCGACGCTTGAGGCTCATTTCTGAACAGTGAAGCGACACTTTTTTTGGGAGTTTGTCTCAGTATAAGCACCGGGACGTTGTTGCTCTTCATGCAGGTGGCACAGTATGAGATTTATTTAGAGGAAAATAGAATAAATTTTAGCTCTAAATCTGAAAAAAAAAACAACGTGAATAGGTCAGAAGTGAGGAACTGTGGTGCGTCACGTGACGTAGTGAACAAGCTACATGTGTGACGTCATTTATTATCTTTAAATCCCAGCAGTGTATCTGCACTGGAGAATTAGGTGATTTCATGGAGCGGCACTCATCCACGTGTCTGAGTGTCATAGTGTATCTGTGTGTGTGTGTGTGTGTGTGAGAGTGAACATACTGTACATACAGTCAGCTGTTTACCACAGTATAAAGATCACATCCTCAATCTGTACAGATTTCCAGTGTATGAATGACATCACGCCTATTAAAGGAGCAGGAAATTAAGAAATTAGCATAATCGTAAATTTATGTCTTGCTTTTTTTTTTTTTTAATACTTGGCTGCAAATCCATCGCATGAAGTCTGAAGCCCACAGACGCCATCGTCATCGTCATCATCATCATCATCATCATCAGGCACCAGGTTCCTTCCCTCCTGAAACTTTACTGCCAGCTCATTCTTGGGGCTTTTTGTCTTCAGTTTTGCCTACAGCAAAGAAAAATTCAGCTCAGGTGGATTCTGCTGGTGTGATTGACGTCGCCGTCGCAAAGCATTCTACTTTTTCCACCTTTAAAAACTCTTGGGTTGATTTCAAAAGTTGGCTTTAAGTCGCTGTCCATCTGCGCTGTCAAGCAGAAGATATTTCTTCATGCACTTCACAACTCATCCTACAACTTCAGTTAGCAGCCCACAGCGTACCACGTGGTGCTGTAGGTCGACTCCTTCCCTTCTCCGTACTCCTCTCATCCTGTCAGTCTGGTACGAGTTGATCCTTGGTTGTTGACATTGACACTGATACCTCAGCGTCCTGGAAGATCTGACCAACTGTTTTCAGAAAGGCCTTTGCATGTCACCCACCATGGTGTAGATTTGTTTTTCAGCCTTGATTGGACTTGATATTAAGACGAACAGATTCCAAATGCAAAGGCCAAGCTGTAGATGGAAGAACCTCATACAGCTCGCCGGTGCACAGCTGAGGAACCGATCGTCACCATTCGCCTAAATTAGATTTAAATACCTTCAAAACAAGCTTGTGTTTAATTTCCACTCCATATACAGTACAGTGCCGTGAAATAATAGTACCATCGAAATAACTTCCTCGGGTCACGTGGAGCCTGTGACCTGAGGTAGTTCGGATAAGCGGTAGAAAACGAGTGAGAGTGAAATAACTTCATCATCATCCCGGTCTTTCGTCTGATTATTTTAACACTGTGTGAATTTTTTCCTCATACAATCAAGTCTACAAAAACAAAACGCCGCCTTGATTGACAGCTTTGTTTTGCCCTGTAGAGCGATTCAGCCCCTTCAGGGACGAAAACGTCTGTGGGCTCACGGAATCCGTGAATGCTTTGTTGTCTGCTGTTCTTTATCTTTTTTGGTTGTTTTGTTGTCTTGTTGCGACGATTCCATACAAACTCGACAATTTAGGCAAAGCTCAGGCTTCCTTCAGATCATTTCATTCATTTGTAGCTCGTTGAGTCTCGTTAAACTCTGTCTTGTCTTTTTAAGGGCTGAATCTGAAGCGTGAATGAAGATGTGCTGAGGACCAAAAAGTGGATATCTTTTTCCTCACCGGTCTGTTTTTATTTTCATTCTCGTGTGGAGATTTGGAAATGAAGGACAGAAGATAAAACTTGTTGAAGATGTTTAGACTTTCACTGATTTCAAATGATTAGCGACAAATGAAGGAACCTCGCTGGCAGTAATTCATGTTTACTCAAAAGTGTGTGTGTGTGTGTGTGTCTTCAGTAAATTTGCTTGTTGACAGTATTAAATCCATTCACACTTTGCCTCCTACGCAGAAATTATCCGAATCTACCGACTGTCAAAAGTTCCACTTCGCTTTCACAAGCGATCCGTTTGCAGGTGAAGAAATTTATTCCAACTAAAACTACTTAGCACGAGAGAAAAAAATAAAAAAATACACGAGTCGTAATACGTGTTTTGATCGCTTATAACCTGCGCTGTATCCGGATGTCGCTGGCTGGTTGCCACGGTAACAAGATTTACCGGAAAATTAAAGTCAGCATGTTTCTTCCAGTCTCCACTCTGTGGTTTAAAGCAGTGGAGCTCTGATGGACCTTCCTGGTCTGATGGACCTTCCTGGTGTCTGATGGACCTTCCTGGTCTCTTGCAGCAGTAGACCCCCATCTCTGGGGCGGAGCTACAGCTAGATCTGTTTACGTGTAGAAATTCTCAGAGATGTAAAGTTTATAAATTAGTGATGTATAGATTAATCAATTTAAATGAAAGCAAACTATTATTATTATTATTATTATTATTGCACCCTGTTTTAAATCCACATGCTCCTCCAGCACGGTGTCCAATATGACGTGGTGTCCTACCCATAATTCCCGTCAGCAGTTTAGAGATGTAACATTTAAATGACTCTTAACATGCAAATTTGTCTGGTGTTCGTCGGACCTCCAGCTTTTCGTTTCACATGGCTTCGCTAATCCGCTAATACACTTACAAGTTTTCTAAAGCATCCCAGCTCGCACAAACAATGGCGTTTAACTCTTAGCCAACTCGTCGTAGCTCTCAGATGTTTACTGAATAGTTCTTTTTGAATTTATTTGACGATATATAAAGAATAAAAAAAACAATAATTTAGGGGGAAAAAAAAAATTGTAACTCGACTAAATTATCTCTCAAACTCGGATTTGGACATTTTAAAGATTTCCACCAGCGTTCTGACGAATCTGACTCAGCGGGATTTTATTCACACACACACACACACACAAACACACACACACACACACACCAAAAGAAGAAGACCAGAAAGACAAGTTCTCATAAGTTCACCCTTCGAGGAGAACCCGAGGCTGTCAGGCTCCTCCAGCGCTGCCACATCATCCCCCTGTCAGTAGGAGCAGCAGCTTGTCCATGATTCACGCCTATGGAAAATGATGTGGAGGAAATTGATGCGCCGGAGACACGGAACACGTGGAATAACAAAAATGGCTTCTCTAACGAGCCTCCATCACCTCGTTAGCGCTCGTCACGTGGCGTCGGTTTGAGCGAAAGCCTCGTGGAATCGATTATTTGTCCTCTGTGCAGGTCTCCAGCCGAGACGATGCCGAGTCGTATCGTGTCCCGTCTCTGATCCGCACCGATCCTCTGAAGCTGTTTCTCCTGCTCATTAAAGAAACCCCATATTATCGCCTCGAGTCCTAGGTTGTCCGGTTGGTCAATAAATAATTCGGCGCGAGTCCGACGTCCGGCCGATCTTTTATTTACGCTTCCCGAAGCGACGCGCTCGCACACGGCTTTAAGTGGCACACGGGAACGCCGACAAAAAAGCTCAAATGGATGCTAAAGAGCGAACATTGAACAACCAGCACCGAGCTAAATGGCCCTCTTTAAAACTTCAGAACTCTCCGAGCTCATTTCGATGTCTATAAAGAATGCTCACACCATATTTTAGGCACTTAGGGCTCATTAAAAATTTGCCAGAGTGCTTTGGAGGAGCTGAAGGAGTGAGAGCCGGTGAGCTTGTTCTCTTCACATGGTGTGTTTCTGGGGATCGAACATTTCCTCACAGCCAGGAAATCGGTTCGGCATTTCTTTGGGAGATGAACGAGCTTTTTTACTGTTTAAAAAAAAAAAAGGCTTAGGCGAGGACAAGGACGTGTCATTTGAGAGCTGAAGGTGAAATTAGCAGCGCGATTTAAACTTCCAGACTTTCAGACTTCCGAGCTTCTGCTCCACGGGTGACGACGTGCGTCAGCTAGAAATTGAGCGAGCAGCGAGTTCAGTCACCAGCGTTGGCATGAGATGTTTCTTCGAGCGAAATTTATAGACTCGCTTTATGGATTTATTTATTTTTTCCAAGCTCGTTCCACCGACAGAGACGACGAGCAGCTTTCATTACATTACAGACACGCCGAGTTGCCATCGTTCTCCTTTTCCAAGTATTCCAATGGTGGCTTTTTATTTCTTTATTTCCTCCATCACTCCGAAGTGTTGACTCGGAATACAGCTTCCTGTATAGCAGCGTGGATTTCCTTTCGCACGATAAATCACGTGAACGTCACGCGACTGTTCTTCTCTCGGCTTTTGGGATTCTGTAAAAATTCTCCATTTAAAATGAAATTCACTGCTACAAAATTTTGTCCAACGTTTAAAATTGTTCTCATTTTAATAAATGAAAAGTTCTTGACAAAATTCCTCCAAGGTCGATGATTTTCCTGTAACAACACGTCCCAAAGTTTTCCTCTGGGATCAACTTTTAATTTTAATTGAGAGAAGAAAAAAAAAAAAAGAGTCGTTTTCAAAAAGAGAAGCGAGTGAGCTGTTGCTATGGAAACTATATCGTTTTAGAATGAGCGCTTTAATAGCGTTGAGATTTTCTGTTGATGGAAAATCAATGAAATCGGTGTTAAAAAAAAAATCTGCTCTTATCATACATCATTTCCTGTTTGTAATTTCATAATGCTTCCTGCTTCCTACACGAGGTTGGTTCACTTCCTTCCTTCCTTCTTTCCTTCCTTCCTTCCTTCCTTCCTTCCTCCGTCATGCGTGGTTGATGGTAAACAGGGATTCGAGTGAGAGGGGAAACGTTGAAAAGCGGAACCCAGGTCACGGCACGTTCATAGAAAAAGTATTTCTTCTTTCCGGTTTATTCCAAAACGTTCCGGTCTTCCTCCGGATAATCAGCGCGGGTGACCGCGTCAGCCGCCTTCTGGAATATTTCAATTTTGCAGCAGAGCCACTTCTTAGGCCGGGAGTAATGTCCCTTCCCAGTGTGCACGTCTTGTTTGCTTCCTAGTTTAATGGGAAACCGTTGAGAATAAGGATTGGTGCAATCCCTTACAAATGGCTTTCGACGACAGGATAAATTCTCACTTGGCCACATAATTGGCTTCTCAGGTGCCTGGTCTTGACGTCCGTCGCAGCACATTGCCTCGTGCGAGGCGCAATTTAAAGCTGTGCTCCTGCTACGTGACACCGTTGCGCCGCCGTTCCGAAGGGTTGAGGTTAATGAGTTGTCCGTGTCAGACGGGCTCGACGGTTTGCGCTGCTAACGAATGCTAGTTCGGCTAATAAACAGGAGTATGTTAGCGAAACACCAATGGGATTTCTTCAGGGTTAAAAACAGACATGAAATACTTAACGCTGATGGGTTTGACACTGACATCCTTCCATTTATTTATTTATTTATTTACCGAAACGTTTCTCTTTTTTTGCCGCTTATTCGCGCTCTCTCATTTCACGTGACATTCGGACATCGGAACTCCTTCGGAGAGCAATTACAGTCGTTTATGCTCCGTGGCTTTTATGCATATTCATCAAATATTTATCCTTTTGCTCGAACCCAGTTCCAGAAATCGCATCGTAAATAAAGAACGCAGAAGGGTTCTGCCTTTCAGATGTGAAGAATATAAGCCGATAATGTCACGCAGCCAATCCTCCAGACTTTAAGCGATATCCAGACACCCACATAGAGACAGACATGAAAGGTAAACATTCATTTTCTCGCACTCATCGCTGTTAAATTTCTACCTGTCAACACCCACATGGCCAAATTACATGACAAATAAAACGCAGTCTGGCAAAAACACCACGGACGATAAAACCTCACACACGCTGCACTGTGGCCCTGCCAAAGCGTGTCCTTTACTAAATACTAAATTAATTCACTTAAACAGTAAATCAAATTCAACACTGCTTTTATTCATCACTGTAAAACATTTATACATAAATATTAAATCGTTTGTTTAATGAATTTGAATTTAAAAAATAAAAAAAATTTGGATCGACCCAAACATTGCTTTATGACTTTATAAATATATGATAAAGTACAGTTTGATGGGGCACGGTGGCTTAGTGGTTAGCACGTTCGCCTCACACCTCCAGGGTTGGGGGTTCGATTCCCGCCTCCGACTTGTGTGTGTGGAGTTTGAATGTTCTCCCCGTGCCTCGGGGGTTTCCTCCGCGTACTCCGGTTTCCTCCCCCAGTCCAAAGACATGCATGGTAGGTTGATTGGCATCTCTGGAAAATTGTCCGTAGTGTGTGATTGTGTGAGTGAATGAGAGTGTGTGTGTGTGTGCCCTGTGATGTGTTGGCACTCCATCCAGGGTGTATCCTGCCTTGATGCCCGATGACGCCTGAGAAATCCACGGTTAAAGTTCTGCAGGACGCCGTTATTTCAGCTCGTTATTTTAGACCTAATCTCTTGTTACTTTGAGTAAAAGTTCTGTCGTTACTTTTGATGTAAGATCTCATGAGTTTGAATTATCTCATTATTTAAAGACCGATATCTTTAACCTATAATTTCAAGATTTCATATTTTGATTAGTTACACGCTCCATTTATTTAATATGTCCATGATGTCAAGTTCTGTTTCATTATTTTGACTTATCTCACCGTTTCAATATAGATCTCATTATTTTAGCTTATCTCATGATTTCAAGATATCATCTTGTTTCAGCTTCACTCGTTACTTTGAATTAAAATCCATATCAATGTATCTCCTTATTGTATGATATAATGTCCTTGTGACTTATCTCATTATTAGATAGTTATCTTGTTATTTCAAAATATCTTATTTTGACTTCATAGCCACTTACTTTGTCTTAATACCCATAGTGTCAAGTTTTATATCATTATTTTGAGCTATCTCATTATTTCAATGTTTTCTGTTTTGACTTTTGTTGTGACTTATTATCTTGTTATTTCAATATGGATCTTTTTAATTCAACTCATCATTTAAAGATATTTTGACTTCATACCCAGTTACAGTACTTTGACTTCATCTCATTCATTTGACAGAATATCTAATTATTTTGTATTATCTCATTATTTCAAGATATCTCATTATTTTTGAGTTATCTCATTTTAACATCACATCTCATTTTATTATATTTAATATCTTTATTCTTCATTTTGACTTTTTTTTTGACATATTTGACTTCATTTCTCATTTCAAGTTATCTTGATCTTTTGTCTTATCTCGTTCCTGGGCTTATCTTGTATCTTAATATCTTGCTGTTCTGACAGAATATCTTGTCATTTTGAGTTCTCTCAGCACTACAGTATATCTTGCGTTATCGTAATAGCGGCAGTGGTTTGCTAGGGGAAAAAATGAGATACCAATAAAAAACCTAATGAGATAATAAGATAGAAAGAAGAGATATTAAGTTAATGCTAATGTCTGGAAACGACGAGATATTCTGTTAAAACTCTGCCGGATTCTGAAATACTGATGTAATGTTTTGCAACAGTTAAGACATGAAGTTAAAATGGACATCAGTTGCCTCTTCACTCCTGGCGTTAGTGTTAAAAGGCATTTATGCTAATGGCGCTCCGTGACGCTAACCTGACTTAGCCACGCTCAGGCTTCTCCAAACACTGCATTTGGAGGCATAACATTGCAATTTCATGCATCAACATTATTAATCTCAGTCTTTTCTCTCCTCTCGCTGGGGGTCGTGATTAGACTGGCGGGTCACGAGCGTGTTCCTCATGACAATTTCTTCCTCTGTGTTTCTGCCGCTGTCTCCGTAACTCCGTCTCGTCTCTGTCTCGTTTCATTCTCGCTTTCTCCACCCACACACTCGCTCTTTTTGCTCTTTGCTTTTCTTTAGCAGGTGGTGTGTGTGTGTGTGTGTGTGAGAGAGAGAATCGCCACAGTCGGAGTCGAGCCCATACTGCAGTCATTACTCTTCAAAAGTGCTGACCAAAGTCGACACACACACACACACACACACACACACACACACTGCTGTTTATTAGAACACGCCCTGTTCAGCTCCCTCACTCCACACTGTACTGTACATCACCTCCTGGAGAGTCAGAGCTTTAACTCCGGTTGCTGGTTCGTATCAAAAACTGAGTTAATTCATAAAACGTGGAAAAATTTGGGTAAAATTGGGTAAACTGAAAGACTTCAGTTTCCTTTCATATTCTTTTCAGTAAGAATCCAGACATTTACATGGAAAACATATTTACATGGCTGTAATGGAGAAAACGAAGTGTGTGTGTGTGTGTGTGTGTGTGTGTGTGTGTGTGTGTTTGGGTGTGTGTCTTTGTGTTTGTGTGTGTGTGTGTGTATGTGTGTGTTTGTGTGTGTGTGTGTGTGTGTGTATGTGTCTGTCTCTAGGCCACATCTCAAAACAGACACTTTCACTTCTAGAATTGATTTTCTGTCTTTGTATCATTTTTTTTCGTACTTGTCTTTTTTTTTTCTCTCTGAAATACCTGATCATTTTTCCCTCATATATTTCCTTTTTTTTCACATTTCTCTTATAAGTGGATTTAAATAGTCTGTAGAAGTGAAGTATATAAAAATGTGTGTATATATATATACACACACACTCACGATCCACTTTATTAGGTACACCTGTCCAACTGCTCGTTAACGCAAATTTCTAATCAGCCAATCACATGGCAGCAACTCAATGCATTTAAGCATGTAGACTTGGTCAAGACGATCTGCTGCAGTTCAAACCGAGCGTCAGAATGGGGAAGAAAGGTGATTTAAGTGACTTTGAATGTGGCATGGTTGTTGGTGCCAGACGGGCTGGTCTGAGTATTTCAGAAACTGCTGATCTACTGGGTTTTTCACGCACAACCATCTCTAGGGTTTACAGAGAATGGTCCGAAAAAGAGAAAATATCCAGTGAGGGCAGTTCTGTGGGCGCAAATGCCTTGTTGATGCCAGAGGTCAGAGGAGAATGGCCAGACTGGTTCGAGCTGATAGAAAGGCAACAGTAACTCAAATAACCACTCGTTACAACCGAGGTATGCAGAAGAGCATCTCTGAACACACAACACGTCGAAGCTTGAGGCGGATGGGCTACAGCAGCAGAAGACCACACCGGTACTAGTAAGGTGTACCTAATAAAGTGGTCGGAGAGTGTATATACAGTATATATACATACTGTATATATTGGTAGCAAAGTCCTAGATTTAAAAACTAAAAATGATTTTATAATAAATAAAAAACACGACGTGAACATCCGTGAGTCTGCTGTAAGGTGAAAGTCAGCAGAACCTCTGCGGCTTGAACAAGAAAACAATTCGCTTCTGAATGATTTCATCAGCTTCACTTCAACTGGAGGACAATTGGCATTTGTGCGCACGTTCGTCTGCTTTAACGCACGCCGGTGAAAGTCTCGTTCTGTCCGTCTCTGATAAATCGATACGCTTTTCAGGTTCCGCTATCAGGCGTCGGCGTGTTATTGTTTATTTGCTGCTTTGATGAAGAGCAGAAACTGATATATTTGTGCAATTTATACTGGTGGACTGAAAGGTGCTTCAGGTTGTGTGATCTGATTTTGTTTCTGAGAAACGGAGAGAGAGAGATGGAGAGAGAGAGAGAGAGAGATGAATGTGATTTGCAGATGCTCGCTGATTCATACTGAATTTGATAATGTGATGAAGTGACTGTCACGCCTGCAAGACATTTTGCAGTTTAAATCAATTAACGTGGAGCTGTAAATGCGCAGCCCAGAGCTCCTGCGGTCTACAAGCGGCTGCTCGGTGCCTTTTTAATTAACTGGAGGTGAAGATTATGGCTGATTTCTGAGCCGTGCGAGTCACACTGAGCGTCTCCGTCACTCCGAGCTGTGAGACAATCAGGCTCGTTCACGGCCACGTGCTCGCTGATGAAGAATAGGATTGACCACGAGCGAGGACGCAATGCTAATCTGTCCTCCGCGGCCATCCCCGGCTCGGCTTAGCCATTTACGCTCTTTGCATCGAGACACAATCTATGATTTCTGTGGCAGGCATTTATCATTTAATTACAGGCAACAGTTTAGAGACTGAGAAGTGTTTGGCATCTCTCTCTCTCTCTCTCTCTCTCTCTCTCTCTCTCCCTTCTTGATGCCTCGCAGCTTTTCTCCGAAGCTCGAGAGCTCCCCCAGAATGTCAGCTTTATCCTAATAATGAACACGGTGAGTTATTTAACCGATAAAAACACTAGTGATACTTTTTTTTTTGAAAAAGGGGACTTTTATTTAACGCACAGGGAAGGAGTCTCCAGTGTCGGAGAGAGAGAGAGAAAGAAAGAAAGGATGGTGAAGAGGCGACTGATGATCACTGCTGCAGGTGATGAGAAGAAATAAGTGAGAAGTTTTATCTTCAGCAAGCAGCTTATCTGAGTCCGTGAGAGGGCGGAGTCTATCTTCGGGATATGATTGACACCATGCTCATGTCTTCAACAATGTAAAGATCTTGCCATGAAAATAACTATTGATGCTGATGATGATGCTGGCATTAAAAAAAAAGCAATAAATAAATAAATAAATGTACACTTTGTTTGAAAAGTGTCTCTTCGAAGCTCCAGAGTTTCTCCCACCCGCCCCAATCCGCGTGAGAAAGCGAGGCACGGCATCGGTCCTCTGATCTCGGGGCTCCTTCGGCCGTCTAAACTTATTGCAGCAGCAATTGTCTTTTATTGAGTCGATTTCTGAGCCGTAAATTGAACTTTTCATCACCGGAGGTTTGTGCAGAAATAATTCGGACGGCAATTATCCCCAGGAGCGGTGCATGCGAGGACACTGGGATAGACAGGCTCTCGGTGGGAGGTAGAGGAGGAGGATGAGGAGGCGGAGGAAGGAGGGCGGCTCGTTCCAATCTCACGAGACGAGAGCAGAGCGGGAGGCCTGTGCTGCCACCGTCAGCGTTTAATAGACACATCATTCAGCCCGAGAGTTTTATTGAATCTGCTGTTGTTGAGCGATGCTGCGGCGTGTTAAAGTGGCGCCCGGCGTGGCCCGGAGGTGTCGCCGCCTCAGACTTGTGTGTTTTCGTTGCTTCAATTCTTGAGCCTTGACATATTGTTAATACATATGAATTTATTCAGGGCTGTGTGATTTGAAGTGATTGTGCCTAAGCGGCGTGAGGTGAGATGCTACTGTAGCTGCTAGCAGCGTGAGGTGAGATGCTAGCTGCTAGCAGCGTGAGGTGAGATGCTACTGTAGCTGCTAGCAGCGTGAGGTGAGATGCTAGCTGCTAGCAGCGTGAGGTGAGATGCTAGCTGCTAGCGGCGTGAGGTGAGATGCTAGCTGCTAGCGGCGTGAGGTGAGATGCTAGCTGCTAGCGGCGTGAGGTGAGATGCTAGATGCTAGCGGCGTGAGGTGAGATGCTAGCTGCTAGCGGCATGAGGTGAGATGCTAGCTGCTACTGGCGTGAGGTGAGATGCTAGCTGTGTGAGGTGAGATGCTAGCTGCTAGCTGTGTGAGGTGAGATGCTAGCTGTGTGAGGTGAGATGCTAGCTGCTAGCTGTGTGAGGTGAGATGCTAGCTGCTAGCGGCATGAGGTGAGATGCTAGATGCTAGCGGCGTGAGGTGAGATGCTAGTGGCGTCAGGTGAGATGCTAGCTGCTAGCGGCATGAGGTGAGATGCTAGCTGCTAGCTGCGTGATGTAATTTCGGCTACGTTCTTCTACATGTCCTGCCAGCGTCAGTTTCTTTTTTCTTCACGTCACTTCCGATCCCGGGCTGTTTGAGGAAGAAAACCCTCTGCATGTATGTTTTATTAATTCTCTGAGCCCCCCTGCCCTGCGTGGGCCGCTCTTCTGGAAGGATGCTGGGAGTGGAGCGCGCTGGGGCTCGGCCCTCTTTTACGATGGCGCATTAGCGGCTCTGAGAGCAATTACGAGCTCGTGGCCCCCGGCCCCAGTTCATTCATTATACATCCCACAACTGGCCTCTGCTCTCAGAGCTCTTTTCGACCTCCCGCCGGATTCGCCTGCTATTATCAGAATTAACTCCTGCCAGGAGCGACTCCCTGGGAGAACACGCTAATTCCATTATCACAGCTGGACTGGTGTGGTAGAGTGCATATCCTCCTCATCATCATCATCATCTTCATCCCTTTCTACCTCTCTACCTTTCTTCCTTCTACTTAGGATGTCCGCACACTCAGGACCTACTTGTTCTAGTACTTTCTGTGATGAAAATGTTTGCGTGTGAAATATTCAACGTTCCCATTTTCGCTCCCACACTTTTTTTTTTGCTTCTCTGAAAAATGCACTTTTCATGTTTTTCCTCTTTTATGCGTCCATTTCTTTTCTTTTCTTTTCCTCCATCACATTTTTTTTTGTAACTTTTTTAAATGTTGAGCCCAGTGATGCCAAAAGCAACAGTGATGCCAAAAATAAAAATATACTCAGTTTATACCATTTTTCTACAAACATTGACATATGATACTGTAAATGAATTCATTTATTTATTTATATCTTTAAAAAAAAATTAAGTGTGTTTGGTCAGTTTATAGGACTGAAATAAAAATAACTAAAAAAAAAATTATAAGTAACTAACTAACTAACTAACTAACTAACTAAATAAATAAATAAATAAATAAATAAATAAATAAATAACCCTTGGATATGTTATTACTCTGATTTAGTGCTTTATGGCTTTATTAAGTATCCTTAAAAATAAAAATTCACATGTGCTGGATCAAGTGCTATTCTATAGGTTGCCCCTCCCCCACTAAACAAACCTAAATGTTTAATAATCAGGACAACACGCGATCCTTTTATCACTGATTTTCTTCTTCACTCCATATTTTCCCTCCCTGAAGATTTTCCCTCAGGTTTAAAGGCAGATGTTCATGGGTTCGACTCTGTTGTGGGGGTCTGTGGGAAGCCCAGAGGTGTGAAGTGCACGAGGGAGATTTGCATAACCTCAGTGAGCCTCAGTGGGAAAAAAAAAACGACTAAAGCCTCGGCGTAATCCGTCTGTGTTTACGCTGAACTTTGCCTGTGTAAATATTCACGTGTCTTTTGGTTTTAAAGCACCGACTTTGAATACGGCCCAGACTCGTGTGGAGGAGGAGGAGGAGGAGGAGGAGGAGGAAGGGGGCGTGGCCTTGAGCTTTAAAAACAGATTTCCATTCGAATTTCCACATGGTAGGCTTTCCTTATTTCCTTAGCTGAGACAATGCAGCGTGTTTCTATCACGTGATTTGGACTTCAAACTCTCGCAGCAGTGGAACTTTGATGTATTACCTTCTGACAGTGGAAGGGGTTTTTGCTTTGGCTTTTCCTGCTCCATTAGTTCTCGTAATGCTCTCATCAAGCGGTGAGGACGCTCTGAGCGTTTCCTCATAGCTCTAATGTGATGCGCGTGTACGGCCCCGCTGTTTGCAATTAAATTTTTACAGTGGAGCTTTATTACGGTTTGTGAATAGGACTCTTATTGCGTTTTATATCACGCATTTCATAATGTCTAACACTGACTAATGGGCAAATGCACTAGATAGTGTGTGTGTGTGTGTGTGTGTGTTCCTCGTGCCGTGCTCTGTGCCACATGGCCCCGTCGATTCCAATCAAATATTACAAGCCAGATTTGACTGTATTTTTATGACAGACGACTTTTATTGTTTCTAATACCAGATGAATCGTGTTGTGGTGTTTTTATCCTTCATGCTGTTGATTCGGTCTCGGTTTCTATCCAGCAAACTCTGAACATGCAACATACACAAACATCCACACTTACAATATAGACCGTTATCATTGATCTGATCTGTGAGTGAGTGAGTGAGTGAGTGATTGGTTAATTGATTCATTGATTGATTCACTGATTGATTCATTGATTGATTCGTTGGATGATTTACTGATTCACTGATTGATTCACTGATTGATTCACTGCTTGATTCATTGATTGATTCATTGATTGATTGGTTGGATGATTTACTGATTCATTGAGTGAGTGAGTGATTATTGATTGATTGACTGATTGATTGATTGATTGATTGATTGATTGATTGATTGATTGATTGATTGATTGATTGATTGAAATCAGACTCAGTTCTGTTAACTGCTCATATTGACAGAACATTTTTTGGAAGGAGTCCACAGTACCAGTAGCAACCAGATAAAATGCTGATTCATTTCCTGGTGCATCATGGGAAATCCTGTACAGTTTCTCAGATAGTGGTTAAGGCACTGACCCACTGATCAGAAGGTCGTGAGTTCGAGTCCCAGGTCCACCTGGGCCCCTGAGCACCTTAACACTCAGCTTTATGTCACTTCGGATCAGGGCATCTGCCAAGTGTCTGATTCTGGGAAAATCTTTGCAGATTCCATGCAGTAAAACACGGAGTATCGTGAACGTTACCGTAAAGCCGATAGATGGGTGATAGGCGTAACCATGGTAACACAAAGACATGGTAGAAAGGTATTCTGCATTAATTTCAGGTAAGTTTGTTATTATTCATCATCATCGTCTTCAATTGTGTTCGATAACCGGCCTGAGTGAAAAGCCGAGGTTGTGCTGAATCAGAGGTCACTGACATTGGTGATGTAATGAATCACAGAGTTGTGAAGAAACTACAAAGGTACTGGGAGTGCAAAAGTTTGTGTACCCTCAGAAAAATAACTAAAGATGAGCAGTGAGGTATTAATTAGTTCCTCTTTGCTCCAAGGTTCAACAATCCTAAAGGAAATTCATGCATAAGCTTAAGTCTTACCCTAAAGTTCACACCAGCGAGTGTCAGGGGCGGGTTCTGTGGGCGTGGCCTATCCAGCTAACCAATATAAACACAATCTTTTTTTTTGGAATCTGAGGAAATCTTTTGGAATTGTTGCTGTACCTAATTTGTGCATTGATCGGACGCAATAGTCGTCTGTCGCTTTGTTCGAGTCACAAAGGCCTTGTTTTTATAGGGTAAAAAATTAAATCTACTGTTCCGTTCCTGTTCAGATCGTGTGTGTGTGTGTGTGTGTGTGTGTGTGTGTGTGATCATGCCGTAAGCCCACTGGCAGTTGAGAAGTCTCAGGAGGACGGAGATGGCAGCTAGCATGCTGCTTATTTAGTCATTAGATGCTCAGTGTAGAGGGAAAAGAAGAGAAAAAAAAAGTAGGTGAGGGAAGTTTGTGTTTATGGAGAGCGACAGAGTGAAAGAGTGTGTTATGAGAAGACATCATCGTTTTTCCTTCTGCTGTTTGTTCTCTCTCATTAATTCTGACATCTCGCAGTCATTCAATCAGCGCCAGTCAAAGGAATCAGCTTTGATGCGAGACTCTCTGCTGAGTGTGTTTTAGTGTATGTGTGTGTGTGTGTGTGTGTGTGGGACAGAATAAGAGTGCCAGCAGTTCAGTTCTCAGCCGTGTGTTTGCTAGCATGCTGTTTTCCCCCCTGAGAGCAGACACTCGAACAGATGTCAGAGCGCCTGGTCACATCTGGAGTGACGGGGCGAAAATGAGAAACAAGAGAAACAAACGATGGCGTTCCCTGTGATTGCACAACACCTCTACACACACACACACACACACACACACACACACACACACACACACTCATTCCATCCCAAACCACAGGGTTCTGGATGCCGTGTGTGTGTTTGATTTTCTAATGACTGCATCTGTTTGTTTCTGCATCTGTTTTTTTTTTTAATTATTATTATTTATTTATTTTTCCTCTGTGTGAAGGAATGCTGTAGTAGCATCAGCTCCGTGTGTGTGTGTGTGTGTGTGTGTGTGTGTGTGTTTGTTTCTGTTTTTAGTTTTCTGTTTGAGTATGCGGTAATATCCAGCAGCTCATGAGTATGGAAATACCTGTGTGTGTGTGTGTGTGTGTGTGTGTGTATCTCCCCATCTGCCAGCGTGAGATATTGTCTGATTGATGGAGGAGATTCTCAGAGAACAGGCCACTCTTGTGTGATGTGATGTGATGGAGGATTAATGCGTTCATGTTCACTCAGATAGATGAACGACCGCAGGCTCCGATCCGAGCGATAACTCCTCCGACGTGCCGGTGTTTATTTTTCCAGCTCAAATTGGGCTTTGAAGAGCGTAACTCGATGATGTGCTGTATGTTTGCTCGGGCGTACGAGCGTTTACACGCCGCAGATGCCACGTGCGAGATTTAATCCTCGGTGAAATTTGTCACGTGCTATTAAAACCCACCGAGCCGATAAAACGACGAAGAGTAAATATCCTAACCCTAAACCCTAAATTCTCAACCCTGATTGGTCAGAAGGTGATGATTTGCTCTGACAAAATCACAGGTTTATATATTAATGCACTATAGTAAAGGCTCATTCACAGACGTGTGTGTGTGTGTGTGTGTGTGAACTTTTGTGACTTTTTTTTGTCATGACTGGGATACGATCCTTTGTCAATACTTCAGTCTTTGAATCAATTCATAAAGTGAGTGACTCATTAAGTGATTCAGTTTTTGAATCAGCAAATTTTTTTTTTTCTCAGAACCGAGATTCAATGAGTCATTTTGCTCATTCGGTGAGTCAGTGTTTGAATCTGGAAATTGTTTTGTTCATGGTTTCCTATCCGTTCCTCTGTCGCTCAACACTTCAGGCTGTCAATGAGAGAAAGACTGTTTGTAGCTGTGATAACAAACGTGACGTGTTTTTTTTTCCCCGATGAAGTTTTCGAAGAAGAATTCAATTATTTTCCTCCGACACCGAAGCGATTTAATTGTTTCAGAGGAAAATAATCAGATTCTTCTTCGAGACTTCTTCTAGGTCTATCGCACGAGTTCGTGGAGTGCCGTCTGCTTTATTTATATGACTGTCTTCATTAATGGTTTATTAAATGTCTTCATACAGTTTACAGACATCACAGAAGGTTCGAACTGGAGACCTTAAAACCATCTCTACCTTAAGAGATGAGTTATGTTATAAATGCTGTAATAATATTATGAGAGCGTTAAGAGTGAGGAAATTCCTCAAGGACTTCATTTCATCCCATCATAACCTACATCAGGGCGATTAAAGGAATGGAATCCTCCGGCATCTCCGTCGCTTTCCAAGCAAATCAAAATTGAAGTGAAATAAAGTTAACCGCGACTGCGAGCTCTCTTTATTCAGCTAACGGTTCGGAGTGAAAACATCATTTGGGCTCGCTAATTCACACTCTCTGGCCAGATGGCTCTAATGTGTTGCTTTTTGACTCGACCAAATTGCGGCGTACTTTTCCGCCGAGCCACTCCGTGTCCATAATTACACCGAGAGCCATCAGCAATCTGTCCGTCTCTGGCCACGAGTCTGTTTTCACACCATCACGGCTTACAGCGAAGGCAAACAGATGTTCGGCACGTACCATTTCATTAATTCATAAATAAATCCTTGGGAAGGATCAACAGGAAGGGACAATAAGCAACAAGTGCGGAATAGGAGCGAAGCCGTCTATGGAGTTAAAAATAAACCGCTAACTGACATCTGCTCAATTATTTTGCACTGTTGATGGATTTAAATAGAAATATTGAGTTTTTTCACACCAGACTTACAACTGCATTTTTACCTCTCGCTTTCAGCAAGTCAGTGTTTGGATCAGTTGAATCTTTTTGTTCAGTCTGAATCAGTTAATATTCTGGACATGACTGGGATTCGCTCCCGTCTCGTTCAGTAAGTTAGTGTTTGGATCAGTGGAACCACAGGATCTACATTATCTCTGTTTCTTTCAGAACAAATATTCATTCTCTTCTCTTTCCGTAAGTCAGAATTGTTTTTTTTTTTTTTGTTTTTTTTTTTGTCATAACCAAGCTGCACTCTTCTCTGACTCAGTGAGTCGATTCTTTAATCAGTTGAATCTTTTTTTTGGCAGGTCAGACTTTGACTCAATACATTTTTTGGTCATGACTTGGATTTGCTTGTATGTCGTAAATTATTTCAGAACCGATTCATTTCCATCTCGTACAGTAAGCCAGCTTTTTTGGTTCGTTGAATCTTTTTGCCAGAATCAAGATTAACTTCACTTTTATTTCATGAGTCATTGTTTGAATCAGTGAATCCATTGGTCATGACTGGGCTTTGCTCTTGTGTTAGGCAATTCTTCAGTACTTTGATTCAATTAAGAACTGATTGACGTCCCTTTCATTCAGTGAGTCAGTTTTTGAAAAAGTGAATCTTTTTAAAAGAATCAAAGATTCACTTTCCTTTATTTAGTGAGTCAGTGTTTAAATCAGTGAATCTTTTGGTCATGACTTGGATTCGCTTCTCCGTCAGTTAATAAATCAATTCAGAACTGATTCACTTCCCTCACATACATTGAGTCAGTTTTTGGATCAGTGAATCCTTTTTGCCAGAATAAAGATTCACTTCCATCCTATTTAATGAGTCGGTGTTTGAATCACTGAATCTTTTGGTCATGACTTGGATTCGCTTCTCCGTCAGTCAATAAATCAATTCAGAACCGATTCACTTCCCTCAGCTTCAGTGAGTCAGTTTAGTTGGGTCAGTGAATCTTTTTGCCAGAATCAAGATCCGCAGTGAATCTATTGGTCAAGACTGGTACTGACTCTTCTGTCAGTCAATTTATCAGCCATTGAATCAGTTTATGACTAGGATTCACTCCTCTCTTTTCAGCACTGTTTAAATGAGTGACTCGTTCAGTGCTTCAGACTTTGAGGGGATGTGAGCTGGCTGGTGGTTTGGGGCTTTTAGGGTGAAGTTAATCAAACCTTTTTGTTGAGATTAACACTGTGAGAAAATATTCGCAACCTTCAGCATAGTTGTTCCTGATTAATGGTCAATCCGGATTATTTCCTGTTGTACTTTAGACACAAACACATCTTTATTAATGACAGTAAAAGTGCAAAGTGTTTACCTCGTGCAGTGTATACAGTAATCCTGCGTTACAGCTTAAAATGATCGGATAGCATCTGAAGTGATTACTCGCTCGGCTGATTTCAGCGAAATTCAATCTCACCTGGCCTTCGCAGTGCTTCATCATCATTAGGTGTCGAGCTGAATTAAATAAAGTGAAGCCTTTGGTGAGAACTTCTTCATTGCAGACCTCAATGCTGAGTTTTTGCCCTTTTCTTCTTCCACTCATTCTTGCAAGAATTTGATTTCTCTGTGAGGTTTTTCTGAAAGGAGGACTTGTTGTTCCCAGCATGTATTCCGCCCTCGTGAGGGAATTACAAGCTGTTGTACACGCCGATAAAGTGGAAAGAGCGAGAGCATCGATTCGCGCCGAGCGTGTAGCAGATATTATAAAATTAAATGGAGTGAAGTCAAGCGTCAGTAAAACAAACTGATTATTCCGTGGAAAGGTTGTCGGCTTGTCCGTGTTCAGAACTTCTTTTTTTGTGTGTGTGTGTGTGTGTGTGTGTGTGTGTAGTTGACAAACACTTTTGATCTAAACGACCAGGACTGTCGAATCCCAGCACGTCTCCTCGATGTACAAAAGATTTTAGTAGCAACGACGCTACTGTTTTTGTAAAGGTTCGAATCTGAAGATGTTTCGTCTCTCGAGTTGAGTCACGTCCATGTTGTGAGGATCCCATTGGGAAATTTCGACACATCCATGTTCAGACCTGAGAGCTATAGCTACAGGTGCAGACACTCCATTAAACAGTCTGTGCTGGATCGAGTGTTATTTTCTAAGCTATTAATGAGTAGCATGTGTAGAAGCCGTGATGTTAAAATAAACCGAATCTACAGCAAATACTCAACTTCTTCTCATTTATATATTAATTAGTATTTGTTTTTTTTTTAAAATCTGCATCAACCTTCATCCAGCTTGCAGTTGTTCTGGAAAAAAAAACAAACAGTTGATTCAGTTAAGTTGATTCAGTTCATTTGATTCAGTCCAGTTGATTCTTTTTCTTTTTTTAGAATACACGACACAGCGATATGCAGAACTTTCCGTCACCGCTATACACCGACGCCGAATCTCGATCGTGACGGCGAATAAAATCTCAAATTAATCATGAGCTGAATTCTGCGTTTTCATCTACGTGTCATTAAGATCAAACGTTCACCAAAGCAGGAAAGTTGTTCAGAGACTTGGGTGAAGTTTAGGTGCGTGTTTACAAACCCGGCACATGATTTTACTGAGTAACACATTAATGAATTGGATTGGATTTTTTTTATATAAAATTACCTTCATACCTGGTGACTCTTCGGTCCTTAATTACCTACAACCCACACACACACACACACACACACACACACACACACACACACACCAAAAAATTGGAAAGCCAGATTTCCATATGAAAAGTAAACAGAACACCAATTCCAGCCGTGTTTACATTCTAGTTCAGGACGAAGAGAATGAAGAGGTTATATAATTGTTGTTTGCTTTAGAGCGTCGAACATCCTGATTGCTCTAAATGAAAGGCTGAATGTCAGTTTTGTATTATAATTGTGGCTGACTTTCTCTGTTTAAATGTGTGTGTGTGTGTGTGTTTGAGAGAGAGAGAGAGAGAAAATGCTTTAATTCAGTTGGGGAATTTTAATTACTGTAAATGTGTTAAAGGTTGCTGAATTATTTGTGCGAATGTTTTTTCCACCAGACTTATCACTTTTTATTAAAACATTATTTATCAAGGTGGTTGTTGTTGTTGTCCAAGGAGCTGTGGAGGTCTCTCTCTTTTTTAGATCTGGCTCCTTTCCAAACCTCCACAACAGCACATAAGCGAGAGCTCCGGTGCTGATTGAGCGGCTCGGTAAACTCCGAGGCCCGAACACCTGAAAGCACGGAGTGGTGTGAGAGGAGTGTTTAATGGTGCGAAAGGAAACGTGGGGATGAGCAAATGTTTGTCACGGTGGGAGTGAGAGCCAGCAGAGAGCTCGAGAGTCTTGGCTTCAGGGTTTCCTTGTGGTGAAGTTTCTTGTAGGTTCTTGTACAGATCCCTGATCCTTTAACAAAATGGATCATTTTACATGTAAATGCAGACACGTGGCTGCTTTCGTTTTTGCGCTCTGGAGCTTCGAGGCTAATTTAGCTCGATTTGAATAGCTTTTTTCTTTCTCTTGCTCTCTCTCTCTCTCTCACTCTCTCTCTCTCTCTTCCTTTTCTCGTTTTCATCAGATCGCTAAAAACAAAGCTGTGTTGAAATAAAAGCTGAAGCTGTGGATTTATCATAGCAGCTGATTTGTTCTTGTCACTTTTATTTGTTGAAATTCATCTTTAATAAACTGTTTTCCGTTTCATTTCACTTTGTTTTTATTGTTAAACACAAAAACGTTTAGCTCGGCTGCTCCTCCAGGTTTTGCATAAGAATCCAGGGCCAACGCTTTGTATTGGTGCGTGACCAACTGCTCCACCTCCTGCTTAGTGGCTGATTATGACACAACATCGCCACCTACCTGTACGGCGTACTCTCCTCTCATTTCTCATGAGTACGGACACTGGATGATTTATCCCACAGCACCATGACTAACAGGTTGTAAACACCTGACCATCAATCCTAGTCCAGTTCACTCCAGTGTGACACCTGCATTCATCATGAAATCAGTATTCAGTACGTCATATGAGGTTAAGATTTAGTACTGAGTCTGTGTCGCTTCCTTTAGTATTGAGTCTGTGTCGCTTCCTTTAGTACTGAGTCTGTGTCACTTCCTTTAGTACTGAGTCTGTGTCACTTCCTTTAGTACTGAGTCTGTGTCACTTCCTTTAGTACTGAGTCTGTGTCACTTCCTTTAGTACTGAGTCTGTGTCACTTCCTTTAGTACTGAGTCTGTCACTTCCTTTAGTACTGAGTCTGTCACTTCCTTTAGTACTGAGTCTGTGTCGCTTCCTTTAGTACTGAGTCTGTGTCACTTCCTTTAGTACTGAGTCTGTGTCACTTCCTTTAGTACTGAGTCTGTGTCGCTTCCTTTAGTACTGAGTCTGTGTCGCTTCCTTTAGTACTGA
Organism: Tachysurus vachellii; assembly: GCF_030014155.1. Lineage (NCBI taxonomy): Eukaryota > Metazoa > Chordata > Actinopteri > Siluriformes > Bagridae > Tachysurus > Tachysurus vachellii. The sequence continues at coordinate 1,718,463 of NC_083479.1, forward strand.
GTCTGTGTCACTTCCTTTAGTACTGAGTCTGTCACTTCCTTTAGTACTGAGTCTGTCACTTCCTTTAGTACTGAGTCTGTGTCACTTCCTTTAGTATTGAGTCTGTGTCGCTTCCTTTAGTACTGAGTCTGTGTCGCTTCCTTTAGTACTGAGTCTGTGTCGCTTCCTTTAGTACTGAGTCTGTGTCACTTCCTTTAGTACTGAGTCTGTCACTTCCTTTAGTACTGAGTCTGTCACTTCCTTTAGTACTGAGTCTGTGTCACTTCCTTTAGTATTGAGTCTGTGTCGCTTCCTTTAGTACTGAGTCTGTGTCGCTTCCTTTAGTACTGAGTCTGTGTCGCTTCCTTTAGTACTGAGTCTGTGTCACTTCCTTTAGTACTGAGTCTGTGTCACTTCCTTTAGTACTGAGTCTGTGTCGCTTCCTTTAGTACTGAGTCTGTGTCGCTTCCTTTAGTACTGAGTCTGTGTCACTTCCTTTAGTACTGAGTCTGTGTCACTTCCTTTAGTACTGAGTCTGTGTCGCTTCCTTTAGTACTGAGTCTGTGTCACCTCCTTTAGTACTGAGTCTGTGTCACTTCCTTTAGTACTGAGTCTGTGTCACTTCCTTTAGTACTGAGTCTGTGTCACTTCCTTTAGTACTGAGTCTGTGTCGCTTCCTTTAGTACTGAGTCTGTGTCACTTCCTTTAGTACTGAGTCTGTGTCACTTCCTTTAGTACTGAGTCTGTGTCGCTTCCTTTAGTACTGAGTCTGTGTCACTTCCTTTAGTACTGAGTCTGTGTCACTTCCTTTAGTACTGAGTCTGTCACTTCCTTTAGTACTGAGTCTGTGTCACTTCCTTTAGTACTGAGTCTGTCACCTCCTTTAGTACTGAGTCTGTGTCACCTCCTTTAGTACTGAGTCTGTGTCACTTTCTTTAGTACTGAGTCTGTCACCTCCTTTAGTACTGAGTCTGTCACTTCCTTTAGTACTGAGTCTGTGTCACCTCCTTTAGTACTGAGTCTGTGTCACTTTCTTTAGTACTGAGTCTGTGTCACCTCCTTTAGTACTGAGTCTGTGTCACTTCCTTTAGTACCGAGTCTGTGTCACTTCCTTTAGTACTGAGTCTGTGTCACTTCCTTTAGTACTGAGTCTGTGTCACTTCCTTTAGTACCGAGTCTGTGTCACTTCCTTTAGTACTGAGTCTGTCACCTCCTTTAGTACTGAGTCTGTCACTTCCTTTAGTACTGAGTCTGTGTCGCACATTTTTCCTCCACTCATCACACTCCTCCTCCACTCATCATATACTTCTACACTCATCACACTCATCCGCTTTTCAAACTCCTCCTCCACTCATCACACTCCATCACTACTCATCACACTCCTCCTCCACTCATCACACACTCCTCCTCCACTCATCACACTTCTTTACTCATCACACTTCTCCTTCACTCATCACACACTCAACAATTAACTGAACACACAAAAAGCAAAAGCACCACTTGTTATTTTCACGCCCACGCAACCCGGTAAGACACCTGCGACTTTCTGCCTTTTAATTACTAGGCTGTACCGGCGTTGGAGTGCTCTCGCTGCCGTAATTACAACATTTCCAACAGGACCTGAAGGCAACATGACAACGGTTTGTTTGTGAAATTTCATCAAGGTTGACCTCAGGTCCCAAAGCATGAATTTCTTTTCCTCTGCGACTCACAGAATGTCAATATCGACTGAGTTCGGCTAGGACGTCGGTAACGCTAGCTCAAAAACACTCAGGCATGGGTGTGTGAGACGGACAGAGAGAAAGAATCTCGCGTCGCTCAGGATACCTTCATTCTGATAGAAAGCAATCGATGAGGAAATTTTGCTGACGTTCGCCAAGGACGTACAGGGAGTGAAGTGGAGGATTTGAAGTCAGATTGCCTATTTGGCAAGGTGAATAATTTAGTAGGTTTGAAGATGTCTGTAATGCCAAAGCTGCTGGTTTCCTTTCCTTTGGTTCACTTTGTAGCAGACGAGTACATGAGCTGTTTATTCAGGCCACATTCAGTTAGAACAGGAGAATTGTCTAGACTGTCAAGGTGAACATATCAATATACTATAGATACTATAGACACAAACACACACACACACACACACACACACACACACACACACAGAAATAATTCTGTTAAAGATGAACATAAATGGAAAGGATGACTTTCTGCTCGCCTCGTCACGCTTTTTAACGCCGGACGAATGGACGACAACGTTCACAGCATCGACCGGTATTAATCAATCCCTGGGTCTGTTTCTGCCCAGATGTTTGTTTATTTGTGTGACATCTAATTGTCAAATTTGTCAAATCAGGGTGGCGTTAAGCGCCTTGTAAAGACAGGGGGTTTGATTTAAGGTTTTCATAAACACGCTCGGTTTCCTGCGAGGCATCAAAATTCAGCGGAAGGAAGCTTTTCTTCAAATGGATTTCTTTTCCCTGTCATCATAAAAAAAAAAAATAAAAAAAGGAATCAGCAGGCCCCCTTTTTTTGTGGGTTTCGTTTGAGTACATCATCCTTGTGACAGTGGGGGGAAAAATATTTAACTGACTTCATAGCTTATTCTTATTCATATTTTTTTTTCCCGGGTCTTGAATGTGTGCCAATTAAAAAGGTTCCGTTTGAAATGGATTGGCTCAAAGTAACATCGACGCTCGACTTCGGGGCCTGTAGTTTCAGCGTAATTGCCTTTGCCGAGGGATGCGCAGGGAGCAAAAGGAGATTTGATAATGCGACTGAAGCCTGGAGGTTAAAAAAAAAAAGCAGCGACTGAGGGAAATGTACGACACAAGGAGGTGGACAGAAGAAAAAAAAAAAAACGACGCACAGAGCCTGAACCGGCTAGACGCTGACTGTTCTGTCTGTCATGCCGGTTCTTGGAAAAACAGCGACTAATAAGTGAAACCGTCACCATCTCATCCTTTATTATATTAAATCCTTTCTCTATCCTAATTGACTGTCCGAGCTTAGGAAACATCCTCGTTTGAGACAGTTTGGGGTCGTTATCTGCGCTTTTACTGAAAACCGTAGCGCTAACCTCGGTAGCCATTTTGTCCATGCGCATCTGAGACATGATTAAGTCCGAGAGTCTGTAAGTAGATAACAAGATGTAACGATGTTAAGGAGCAATTCAGCAGCATTACCCAGTGTTGTTAGATATACGCAGGCTGTATTTATTCATTTAGCAGAAGCTTCTTCCCCGGAGCACTTTACGCAACATGGCTCCAGTCAATCGCACGCTGATGAAGGTGCGCTCTGTTCCTGTAAGGCCTCCTAATCAGATAATCATATCCGAGCATGATCAGTGCTTCGTAAATAAAAAACGCTAATGAAATCAATAACGCTGGAAATACGAGAGCGAACCGACGGAGCGGAATAAGGATCGCTTTCAGTACTGAGCAGCATCTAGTTTAGAATTGATAGAGTAGAACTGAGTAGAGTAGAAGGCACAAGTTGGACTCCAAACGATATATAACTGTCCTGATGTTGCCATGACGATGATGTTATGATTTGCAAATCTACACATCAGATACAGGTCTTGACTTTGAACCTGCTTTATTTTCGTCTGTTTCGTCTGCTGACACGCGCGATATCGACCCTCACTATATATCATATATCATCTCATATATATCTCACCTCACCTCGGCGATCTTTACTCTCTTTAACCTGATTACTTGTTACTCGCGAATGATAATCCCGCACTCCTCCGCCTAACAAAGGGACGCCTTGCTCCCCATTTGACATGGTGCTTTCTCTTCCTAATGATCTCAGGGAGTTGTTCCTCACTGCTGTCTCCGTTAGCTCGCTCGCACGCTCGTTAGCGCTCGAGACGCCGAGCTCTGTAAAGCTGCTTTATGACAATAACCGCTTTTATAAGAGCTGTATGAATGCATCACAGGCGACGGAGTAGACCGTGGAGTTGAGGACCTAGAGGAGAGAGAGAGAGAGAGAGAGAGAGAGAGAGAGAGAGAGAGAGAGAGAGGAATAGATTGTAAAAGTTTAGAAAACATTCATCAGATCACTAGAGGCATTTCTACTACATACTAAACGGATCACTGTATATCGTTACACTGTACAAACTGCTAGCAATAACATATTGTATTGTTATTCTATTTTATTCTATATTTGATGCAGCTTCAAAGAAATATACTTAATGCTAATCTTTGTAATGCTAATCTTTGTAATGCTAATCTTTGTAATGATTGAATTGTAATTAACCCTTTAATAATACTATCATACTGTACAGTGTAGTGTTTATTTTACTCAGGAAATAATTCCCCTGGGTCCTAGTAACCCTCAGATACAGAGAATCCTGGCTTGTGCTGTCGTTTCACACTGTACTTTCACAATCCCTGGGTTAACCTTCTTCACATCTGCATATTGTCGCCTTTAATAATTTTTAATAAAATTTTTAATAAAGCTTTTTAATAAAAGCTTTAAATATCTGCTTGTCTCACGCTTTCACATCAGTAAGGAAAAAAAAACATTCATTTCTGTTGTTCTGCAGCCGAGAACATGTTATCAATGATGCTTTCACCGTTTTTTAATCTCTTTTATTTTTTGTTGCTCTTTTTCACTAGCTGTGCTTTGATATCTTTATTGACTTCTCCATTTTTTTTTCACTTATTTCTGACAGCCATCCAGTTTGTCCTGAAAAACTGCTTCCTCTTCACTTCGACTGATGCGTGTTCCGTCACCGTTTGACATTTATTTTTCATTTATTCCCTCAAATGCTCAAGGGTTGCTGTGAACGTACAAAGAACATACGAGTGTCTGATTGGGTGTCTGTTGCTAAGCAACAAGCCGTAACGTTCTAACAGCGTGTCGTTTTACACTGTAAACTTTCCGCACCGTAATGTGGGGTTAACCCTGTGAAAGCGGAGCAGATTTTTCTGACATGACTCTGGGTAAAAAGCCATGCTAACATCTAACCCTGCTTCTGTATTCATTCATTCACTCACTCACTCCTCTTCTACCGCTTATCTGAACTACCTCAGGTCACGGGGAGCCTGTGCCTATCTCAGGTGTCATCGAGCATCAAGGCAGGATACACCCTGGACGGAGTGCCAACCCATCGCAGGGCACACACACACACTCTCATTCACTCACGCAATCACACACTATGGACAATTTTTTCAGAGATGCCAATCAACCTACCATGCATGTCTTTGGACCGGGGGAGGAAACCGGAGTACCTGGAGGAAACCCCAGAGGCACAGGGAGAACATGCAAACTCCACACACACAAGGCGGAGGCGGGATTCGAACCCGCAACCCTGGAGGTGTGAGGCGAACATGCTAACCACTAAGCCACCGTGCTCCCCTTGCTTCTGTATTAAACGTTCGAAACGGTAATCTGTCACAGGGTTTAGTGCAACGATAACCCGGGGTTAATCTCAGGGGTAATTGAGGTATACAGCAGTGTTTAGAGGAAATAGTGAAGAAAGACTATAAATAATTGCAGGGACCAGAGGAGGTGTTAGACCCAGGATTAGTTTAATTAACATATTTGAGAACTTAAGACTTTTTAAGCTTTCCTCCTGTCCTTGCACTGCGCTGACCGCCGGCACGATGGCGTCCGTGTTAATGCAAATGAAAAAGCAGCACTGTGAGGAAGACCAGCTCGAGGATGAGAAGATAGTGCTGGAGGAATGAGGAGAGGAACACGCAGCAGATGTAGCTGGGAGGTTTGCTGCAGTGTGTCATAGCCTGAGGGACACTGAAGGAGCACGGCATTAATGGTCTTGAATGAGTCACCGCAAGTCCACTCTCTCTCTCTCTCTCTCGCTCTCTTTCTCTCTCGCTCTCTTTCTTTCTTTCTATCTATCTCTATATTTGGATTTGTGTTGGCGAGCTCATGTTTACAACTTGTGCAGTTGCTTGCTGTGTGATCTAAAGGATACCGTTGTAAAGCCTCGGTGTGCCTTAGCGTGCGCTAGTTAAGCGAGTTCAAAGCCTGCCAGATTAAAGGGTAGAGTTTAGACTAGATGGAGTTCCATTGTGTAGATTATATAATGGAAGATCAACTCATTTCTAGAATAGATATTATAGAGTGTTTTATAGAGTGTAACCTTTGTACTAGAGATTAGATCGAGAATAGACGGAGCTAATTTAGAACGTACAGTAGATATTTACAGTAGAGTTTAGACTACAGTAGAGAGTAAATTTTCATTAGCATAGCATGGAGTTTGGGGTTGTATCGTAAATCTGTTGTAAATAAACAGTGGTGTGTTTCGGGTGATATACAGCAGATTAGCAGAATATACTCCACTTTATTCCAGCTCTATTCTACTCAATCCCATTTCTAATCTACTCTATTCTGACTCTAAACTACTAATCCAACTCTGTTCTTCTCTATTCCACCTTTAATCCACTCTATTCCAATGCTAATATACTCTATTCTACTCTATACAAACTCTAATCTACTCTATTCTTCCTTCTACTTTACTACCTGTTCTTTCCTCATCACTAATCTTACCTTGACTCCAGACATCCAGGAGCAGAGTCAGTAAACAACATGATATATTCAGTATGTGACTGTAGCTGAAATTTGAGCAGGATCACGACGACGAGGGACGTTAGATCCAGGTTTCAGTAGAAGGTGGATTGCGGATTTGATTAGCATGGAAGTGGCTTCCAGATTAGACGAGCGGGTATAAGAGGAAATGGAGTGTAATTGAAATTAGAGTACCCAAATAATAAATGAGAGATGGTCCCGTGCCAGCACACACTTAGCACTGGCTTTTGGCTCACGTCCTGCTGTTTAATAACGACAACAGAATCCAAATCTGGCTCCGAACCACAGCAGCAGCAGCAGCTCAACCTCCAGGTTACTGATGATGTCGACTTCACATCTGAAGCTGTAATCATCACCACGTGGTCAGTTTCATGTGGGAGGTTTTTGGCTCGGATATTGATGAAGTAAACAGGCTAGCATTAGAACTAGCCTTAATGTCAACTAGCATTAAGCAGACTAGCATGAAATCTAGCCTTAATATAAACTAGCATTAAACAGGCTGTAAATGATGTTATATAAACTCCCATCTAGCGTTACCTGTCAACTAGCTAGCTAATGAAGACAGCGTTAGCAGGTAAACAGATCTATATGGAAAAGAATGATGAGGACAAAATGAAGCTGTTTATCTTACAGAAAAACAAAGAGCATGAGAGGAAAAGAACACAACATAAAAGTGACAAAAGAGTTTCTGGAATTCATTTTGATCTGAATTTATGAATTCGCTTCTGATGCTTTGTTCAATTTCAAGGCAGGACTGTGATGAATTTTGTGTTTGGAGAAAAAAAAAATCATGAAGCTTATATTTCACCTCGGCAGATTTTCACCTCGTTATTTTCTCACTGTCACCATGGTGCACATCTGGAGAAACAGGAACAAAAAATAAATAAATAAATAAATAAATAAATAGATGAATAAATAAACCAATTAAAATTAGTGGTCTAGATTTCTCTACATTGTGTTCTGATTCTGTATTAAATGAATGATCTGGATTCTCTTCTGCTTTAGAATACATGTTTATTTATTTATTTATTTTTTATTTATTTATTAAGTACATACTATAGGGTGTTCGGTTCTCCTGGAGGTTCCAGCACTTGATATATCAGACTTACTGTAGCACAGAACAATGCAGCGGCTGGGGAACTGATCTGTTGCTACTGGCAACAGGGGAGGCAAAAGAATCCATGGCAACAAGCTCCAGCACTCACGTTGCATTCAGTTGTCCACATCCATTCCGAATCGACCCAAAACTCAGAATGTTCCAGGTGAGCCTGTGGTTAAAAAATTACCTCTGGGATCCGGGAGGATGCTTACCAGATAAATAAAGCAGATAAGAGAAATATTCTTCTGAGACGATTTCTACTATTTTAAGCACACTTTCACATAATATGCAATTACCCGAACGAAAGCAGCGTGTGTTCTGTGCAGTGTCACGCTGCAAGTCATTAATCGCCGAACAAAAAAGACCCCGCTTGTATTTTTTTCTTCTTTTTTTTTTTTTTTTATTATTATTATTACTTTAGCACTGCAGGACGGCCGATGAATCACACTTAAAATGTAGTAATGCTCAGAGTGGCTCTGAATATCTCCTTTCACAGCTCTCACAGCTGCCCGGGGGGTGGCGGCGGCGGCTCGGCGTTTCCAGCTGAATGGAAGTTTCAGGGGAGAAAAGTTTGAGCGTAAACGCAATCTCTTTGGAGCTGGTCCGTGGCACTGGCTGGTCTGTCGATGAGCCCCGATCGATGAGAGAAGGATTAAGCAGGAAGCAGGCGAGCAGAAGGAAACATCAATGATGTGTTTACCTGCTTAGTGATGATTGGGGAAGAGTTCAGAGAGTGATAGAGGAATCTGTACAGGGAAGCAGTCAACAATGCAAACACCACAAACACTATAACAACACAAACACTATGTTACAACAACACAAACACCACTACACCACAAACACTATATTACAACACCACAAACACTACAACAACACAAACACCACTACACCACAAACACTATACTACAACACCACAAACACTGTTACAACACCACAAACACCACTACACCACAAACACTATACTACAACACCACAAACATTATAACAACACAAACACTGTTACAACAACACAAACACCACTACACCACAAACACTATACTACAACACCACAAACACTACAACACAACACAAACACTATATTACAACACCACAAACACTATATTACAACACCACAAACACTATACTACAACACCACAAACACTATATTACAACACCACAAACACTTTAACACCACAAACACTATATTACAACACCACAAACACTATACTACAACACCACAAACACTATACTACAACACCACAAACACTATATTACAACATCACAAACACTACAACAACACACACACTGTTACAACACTACAAACACTACAACACCACAAACACTATATTACAACACCACAAACACCACTACAGCACAAACACAGTTACACCACAAACACTATACTGTATTACAACACCACAAACACCACTACACCAGAAACAGTATATTACAACACCACAAACACTACAACACAACACAAACACTGTTACAACACCACAAACACCACTACACCACAAACACTATACTGTATTACAACACCACAAACACCACTGCACCAGAAACACTATATTACAACACAACACAAACACTGTTACAACACCACAAACACCACTACACCACAAACACAGTTACAACACTACAAACACTATATTACCACAGCAGAAACACCACAAACACAATAATACAACACCACAAACACTACAATGCCACAAACACAATAATACAACACCACAAACACTATACTAAACCTTTTAAATAACTCCTAATGTTTAATATGGATGTTAAATAAATGTGGATGTGGGACCTCTGCTGCATTAGAGTCTTAGACAGAACAGATAACTTTCTGGAACACTTCTCCATCCAGAGTTATTAACATCTCTACATATCTTTCAGTTCCTCAGTCAGGAACAATCCTCACGCTGAGTCACTGATTCCACCTCCAGTCTGTACTGAAGTCTTTATTCCTCAGTGCTTTGGTACTGAATACAATCTTCTTAATTAATGAATAAACCTGTCACACTGTTGTAGCCAGTTATAGGTACAGTTAGTCTCATGGTAACAAGTTAGGGCCTGTCATAAAGCTAGCATTAAAGTAAACTAGCATTGAACATGCTAGCGGGAGAACTAGCACTAAATAGGCTAGCAGGAGAAATAGCCTTGATATAAACTAGCATTAAACAGACTTTGAATGTTGTGCTAAATTTTTGAATGTTGTGCTAAAGTTTCTGCTAGCCTGTTTATCTGAAGCATCCATGGTATTAACACAGTTAGTCATTTTAACGTACTTCACTAAAACACACAAAGAGATTAAAAGCAACGTGAGAAAGAAATAATCGAATTCTTAGCGTCATCCCGGATCCACGAACACACGGTTCTATGCTAACACAGAAACGAGTTGAGCTAAATGAGCTAAATTAGCAGCAGGGATTAGAAGGAGAAACTTTGGCAGGTGTGTGTGAGTCTCTTTGAAATAAATAAATAAATAAATAAATAAATAAATAAATAAGCAAACAAACCCACACCGAGATCCCTGAGCATTCATATGAAATCTGACTTCACCTTTGCTGCATGAGAATATTGCATGAGGTCCGTTTGTGGCATCAGATTTGTGCTTAGCGTCGAATTTTATCCCCGTGTGCTGCTTTTTATTTATTTAGTTAGTTTTTTTTTTTCTTCTTCTTCTTGTTTATGCTTAGGGTCATTTTCACAGCACATGTTCAATATCAGGAGAGAGGAGGAGAGTGTATAGAGTCCAAACCCAGGCCATACACATCTGCATAATGTTTGCTTATGAATAGTTAATAGCGCTAGGCTTCAGGGGGAAAAAGAAACAAATTCCTGTAAAGTCCTGCAGGAAAAAGTGGCTACAATTATCCAGCTGGATCGTTCCAGGAACGTTCATGGCTCTCTCGTGACTTTTATTTTTTTCTTTTTCTTTTTCTGTGCAGTTCCAGGTGGTTACTGATCCATCAGACCTGAAGTGAAGCAAACTTTTATTGCTACTTTAATGCGGTTTGCAATCAAAACAAAAAATGTGTTTTTATTTATTTAAAAAAAAAAAAAGCACCTTATAACAATTTAAAAAAATTACCTCATGATCCTCTAGCCTTTTTTGTAATCCTCTCTTCTTACAGACAAAATCCTGAAGATATGCAGATGAAAAAAGTTATGTCACAATTTTAACGCTTGCAATCGTACACAACAAAAAAGTGATCTCTGTTCAGAGAAAACTGGTGACTTACGGTGACACGAGTGATGGCGATTGTGGTCTTAGTGACCGGATGTGGGTGTGTCCATAGACACGGTGCACAAACAGGAATGAATTTTGTGTATACGGTGCATTCTGCATCCTCATTCCTCCAAAAATTAAATAATCCACCAAACAACCAGAACAATTTTATTTATTTGAAAACCCAAGAGTGTGAATAGAGATTGATTTATATATATATATATATATATATATATATATATATATATATATATATATATATATATATATATATATATAGTAGTTCTTATGGAAAAGAAAAAGGTCTACTTTTGTGCTTATTTGCCACTTTAGTAGCTGAATCTGCTCAGTCCTGTTCTCCGCTTCGTGGCTAGACGTCTGGGTGCATTCAAGGAGAAAACAGTAAAAGGAAAAGAAAAAAAAATCAATTGCTTTCATGAGCACATAGTGAAAGCTTCCAGTCAAAAGAGGGAAGGATGTCGATTACAACAGGATTATTTTTGCGGCTGTGAATGCAGGAGGCACTTACGTGAGTGCGTCTTGCTAACTCGAACAACCGCTTTCTTTCAAAACACAGAAGCGAGCGCACGGGTTAGAGCAAAACTTCCCAGAAGCACTCTGAAATTCCCTAAAGAAACAAACAAACAAACAAAAAAAAAACTCGTGTAACTGTCCAGATGATCTCAGATTACGAGAGTTGTCTTGTCTCGTCTTGTCCATCGCTACGGATGGAGATCGATTCTAGCTTTGTTTTAATGCTAATGAGAAACAGATGGTCGATTAGCGCACCATACATAATAATACATAACTCCTGTATTCCAGTCACACCAACATGCAACTGTGCTGCTGCGTCAATTTCTGCTTTATTTGTCTGTCTATTTGTTTGTTTTTGTTTGTCAGATTAGAGAACTCATCAGCGCTTCGCTTTAATACACGACTTGTTAAATAGCAAAACAATATTCTCGTAAAAAACTAAAGCACAATGCGGGGGATGTAAATAAAGCATAAGTCTGTAGATCACCTGTAAAGCCTGTTCCTGAGGCAGCTCATTTGCATACAGACACGCCCACACACCTCCATAAAAGGTCAAGTGTACAGACGGCTGTGAGAATGAAATGAGTGATCAAGGTGAAGCCTGAAAAACTGAAGTTATTTTGCTGTAAAACTGTTTAAAAACGATATAAAATTAAGAATGATTATTAGCTCAAAAGTTCTCTCTTAATTTGTGTATTTTTGTTTTTTTTGTCATATTTTTTCAATACGTTTTTTCTGTTCTTTATTATACTGCTAATGATAGAAACTTATTCTCTCTAGTTTTCCCCAAAATTCCGGGCACGGTGGCTTAGTGGTTAGCACGTTCGCCTCACACCTCCAGGGTTGGGGGTTCGATTCCCACCTCCACCTTGTGTGTGTGGAGTTTGCATGTTCTCCCCGTGCCTCGGGGGTTTCCTCCGGGTACTCCGGTTTCCTCCCCCGGTCCAAAGACATGCATGGTAGGTTGATTGGCATCTCTGGAAAATTGTCCGTAGAGTGTGAGTGAATGAGAGTGTGTGTGTGCCCTGCGATGGGTTGGCACTCCGTCCAGGGTGTATCCTGCCTTGATGCCCGATGACGCCTGAGATGGCTCCCCTTGACCCGAGGTAGTTCGGATAAGCGGTAGGAAATGAATGATTGAATGAACTCACAATGCGATGGGAAAAAAGAAAGTCTTTAAAAAAAAAAAATAAATAAATTCTCTTCTACTTGCATCAATTCACTCTGCGATAAAATTAAAAAATGCTCTGAAAAAAAAAATATATATATATATATGTTTTTATTATTATTATATCATTATTTGTTTTTAGCTAAAGATGAAATGTCGCTGGAGCAAGAACAAAAAATGTAAAAAAAAAAATTGAAAATATAATTTGTGTTCTGAACAAAATCAGATCTGATTCCTGTAATTTATATTCATCTCTCTCTCTCTCTCTCTCTCTCTCTCTCTCTCTCTCTGTATAATGGACAGTGTCTTTATTTGGGAAGAGAAGTGTAAGTGTTGCAAAAAAACAATAAAGAAAAAAACAAAGAAATAGAAAAACGCAGCGTTGATGTCATTTCCTTCTAAACACGACTGATGCGCTTTTAAAGGCAGAGGGTCATCACAGCACCGGAGCCTGATTGGTTTTCTTTCTTTCATTTTTTATTTATTTTAACAAGTAACTCTTTCCTCCTCTTCCTAGTGTTAATATTTCGACCATTTCTCATTATTTCTACATTTGTAGCACATTTTCACCCGACGTAATTTCTTTACGTGCTACTGAGTCTTTTGCAACAGCGCTGTGTGTTAAATAATAAATTATTTACTCTGAGCAATAGGGTTATATTAAACTACTAAGTGCATCTCTGGAGCTTTATTCTCATAAAGAATGCAAAGACGGATGAATCCGAAAACAAAACAGAGACGCAGAAATGAGAAATCGCTGCAAATTTGCTTTTATCTGTTTGTTATAACTTATAAAAAATAGACTCTGTGACATCCTTGTACACACACACACACACACACACCTTATATCTTACTGCATATAAACCTATAAACAGCAAACTTACTTTATTTCTCAGTTTTTTTTCCCTGTTTGTTTTTCTTTCTCCGTCTGCCCTATTTGGGTTCCTTTAAACGAGCGTGTTTAAGGTCAAACCTGCCATCACCTCCAGCATCTCACCTCCAACATCTCACTGAAGTGCTTGAAGAACACAACAAAAGGTGTTAATCTGCTTCTTTTTTTCCTGCTCTCTCACTCACTCTCACTCTCACTCTCTCGGCCTCCTTTTCTCCATAAACCATTTTATCCAACAAACCGAACCACTTTGTAAAGCCCAAACCGCCCACTGATGAGCAGATAAAGCGCTCTTATGCAATCGATGGTAAATAAGGTTGGAGTCACAGCGCTGAAACTTCCAGACAGCAGCTATAAACTACACTTTTATAATTAATCTGCGCGCTCTGAGTCTACAGGCCGCGCTAGCCCCACGAGTAATCCTGGTAATATGCATGATAATATATCTGAAACGAAGCTTTAAAGCAACTTGGGATCCAAACAAAAAGTGTTTAATAAGTCAGAGAGAGAAAGGATGTGTGGTCGTGGATTAACAGGCTGTACCTCGGTGAGGGACTCTGAGGCCAGGTCTTGACCTTTCGCGTGTCGGATAAACTTAACAGCGAGGTGGACGTAAGGTGGGGCACTTTTCCGTCGGCTCAGAAAATTATCAGTGCCGAAGGCAATTTCCTGGCGCTGACCCTTAGGTAATTGTGCATGAGTGACTCGGTGACACGGGCCTTCCCGCTGCTCCCCCCGTCAGGAGGAAATAAAACGTTTGCTGACATCGCTGACAGGATGTCAGTTCCTCTGCCGTCATCGCCTCTCATTTCTTCACGCGTCGAGGCAGCTCGGCTCATTTGCCTTGCAAAGCAGCCTCCATGATAATGAATACGACTCGTCCGATTAGCTCGCCGAACGAGAGTCAAACGAGAGCTGATCAAATATTAGATTCAAACAGCAGAAGTCGAGCGCTCAGACACTTCAATTTTAATTCTACCTTTCCTCGGCGTTGTCTGAGCCGTAAAACGCTCTGCGTGCCGGTGTTAAGGGATGTTACGAGCTTAACATAAGCGTTAAGTAAACATCTCCTTTGCTAAAAAAGAGAGAGCAGTTACTATAGAAAGGAAGAAATGATAACGCTGGTTATCATAAAAAAAAATGTCAGAGGTAAAAAATAAAAATAAAAAACGCATCAACACTTTCCGTCCAATCGAATTAGTTGGTGATCGCTAGAATATTACACACCGCGTGGCCGCTGTGCTAATTACACTCCAGTCTCTTCAACAGCGGTTTAAAACAAACTCTTGTCAGTAGCAAGTAATTCCAATCCACGCACTATAATTTCAGTAGCAGGTAATTATGGTGGGACTTTCCTCTATAGCATAAGCTAGAATCATTTCTATTAACACACACACACACACACACACACACACACACACTTGAACATAATAACTGTATCTCACACACTCATTCATATTCAGCTCCCGGCCTCCACGTCTCTGAGACATAAGGCTTTACTGACCCAGTCGAGAACGTATTCTAATTAAAAACAGCAACGCAGTACTGAGTTCTGAGTGGCAAAAGTTCAGAAAGTACAGAAACTCGAGGGAAGTCATGTCACTGAACTGAAAAACTTTCCAACAAGACGAAAGTCTAGATTGTTCTGAGCATCTCAGATGTCAATCTTTATAATTAACCTGATTGGAGATATACAGGGAACCAAAGTGTTTCTCTTTATATTACCCACAATGCAGCTGGACAGGACCGAGCCCTGGAGTCATCTCTACTGATACAGAGCGATGCAGCGGTGCTTTAATCCTTTTGGCCTCCTCGTCTGTACATTTTGCTCAAACAGATCAGCTTCTAACCCTCCGACTTTCACACTAATTCCATGTCATCTCGCAGATTACTAAGATGAAGCAGTGCATGCTGGGACTTTTAGGCTAGTTTAGTCATGTTGTCCCACAAACTCAGAGATCTGGAGATATTCAACATGGGGGAAGAAAAAAAATCTCAGAAAATGACTGTTCATCCAAGGAAGGAAGGAAGGAAGGAAAGAAAGAAAGAAAGAAAGAAAGAAAGAAAGAAAGGAAGGAAGGAAGGAAGGAAGGAAGGAAAGAAGGAAGGAAACTCATGAAAGAAAGAAAGAAAGAAAGAAAGAAAGAAAGAAAGAAGGTAACGAATTAAGAAAGGAAAGAAACTCAAGAAAGAGAAAGAAAGAAAGAAAGAAAGATTGATAAATATGAAGAGAGAAATAAAGAAAGAAAAATAAAGAAGGTAACGAAGGAAGGAAGGAAGGAAGGAAGGAAGAAAAGAAAAAGAAAAATAAAGAAGGTAACGAATTAAGGAATGAAGGAAGAAAGGAAAGAAACTCATCAAAGAAAGAAAGATCGATAAATAGAAAGATCGATAAATAGAAAGAAAGAAAGAAAGAAAGAAAGAAAGAAAGAAAGAATAAAGAAAGAAGGAAAGAAAGACACTCCTTCCCAAAAGAAAAAAAGGACAGCATAGAGTTGGGGTGCCAATACTTTGGGAACAGGGAATCTCCAAGCTGGTACATCCTGGGTTGACTGAGTCGCTTGTGTTTTTAGGAAGCAGCCAGCTGTTCTCTCTCTCTCTCTCTCTCTCTCTCTCTCTCTCTCTCTCTCTCAGACAGGATTCCTCGTACCTCTGTCGCTAAGCAACACGACCAGCCCAGACGCAGCATCGAGGTGTTCTCCTAGCAGCATGAGATGTTCCTCAGCCGCAGGTGTGATCGCGGGTTGGATGTCATCAAAGGCGCTAATAACGTCTGCGACACTCCCAGATGTTTTGGGCTGTTGGTGTGTTTTTATGGCGTTCAGATTGAACTAAAAGATACGAGCGGAGGAACGAATGTCCTTCTTATCCATCCGGATCGATCAGACGTGTGAGATACGTGTCAGTACAGATCTCCTGGTCCAGAACCTTATGTTAAGTCCAGTGTCGCTGTCTGACGCTTCCGTGTAGCCGCATGTAGCATTAGCATAACCGTGAGAGCGTCTCATTCACCGCCGGCTCGTCCAGCTAACTAGCTAACAGAACCATGACTAGCCTGCTGGAGTATCTACAGCTCTGTATAAAGATCACTATTGCACACAAATGTCAGTTGTTTAACACTTTTTTTTTCTGGGTTCCGTCTCAGTTCTAATGTTCCACTTCTCAGAACCTAAAAGAACAAGAAACCTTTCTTTTTTTTTCTCTTAAAATCTTAGCCGAAGCTAATAACTGAATTCAGTTCAAATAAATTCTTTAGCTAAATGCTAACAATCAAAGAAGTTCCTTCCTTTCTTCCTTCCTTTCTAGTAGATGAGTGTCTTTTTTCCTTTCTCTCTTTTAAAAGAGACGGCTTTCATCTTTTTCTTTCTTTCTTTCTTTCTTTCTTTCTTTCTTTCTTTCTTTCTTTCTTTCTTTTATTTCATTTCATCCTGCTATAATTTTCTTTCTTTCTTTCTTTCTTTCTTTCTTTCTTTCTTTCTTTCTTTCTTTCTTTCTTTCTTTCATTCTTTCTTTCATTTCATCCTGCTATAATTTTCTTTCTTTCTTTCTTTCTTTCTTTCTTTCTTTCTTTCTTTCTTTCTTTCTTTTCATCCTGCTATAATTTTCTTTCTTTCTTTCTTTCTTTCTTTCTTTCTTTCTTTCTTTCTTTCTTTCTTTCTTTCTTTCTTTCGTTTCATCCTGCTATAATTTCTTTCTTTCTTTCTTTCTTTCTTTTATTTCATTTCATTTCATCCTGCTATAATTTTCTTTCTTTCTTTCTTTCTTTCTTTCTTTCTTTCTTTCTTTCTTTCATTTCATCCTGCTATAATTTTCTTTCTTTCTTTCTTTCTTTCTTTCTTTCTTTCTTTCTTTCTTTCTTTCTTTCTTTCTTTCTTTTGAGAAAATTTACTGCCTGTCTGCTTTCCTTCTTTCTTCCTTCCTTTTTCTTTTTTTTTTTTACTTTTTTTTTTACAGAGAATCTACCTTCTTTACCTTCTTTACCTTCTTTGGGTTTTATGTTTCTCTCTCCAGAGAATACACTAGGTATAAAATATGACACCGGATTCGAAGCGGGTAAAGAATTTATAAGAACGGAGCACAAAATAAAAAGCCATTTCTCAGGTTGAACTGAGGTAAAGTTTCAAACTGCCCGTAGGAAAGAGAGAAGATCTCTACGGTTCCTCTGTAGTTTCTCTGAGAGAACTTTCAGCCTTTCAGATTTTCTCCTGAGCCGAACACCCTGGTGTCTCCTCTGGAGTTTCAGCAGACTGCCTGTAAAGTTGTCCAAATTAATTTAGATCTGTTTTTATTCAACTTGTTCAGAACTCTGAGTGTGTCCTTCATGTTTAGAGTCAGCACACACACACACACACACACACACACACACACCACATTCTCTGAGGCTAATAACAAACAAACCGGAAACTAAAAATTGTCATTTTTTTTATTTTGTATATGTGCGTGTGTGCATGTGTGTGTGTGTATGTGTGTGTGCATGTGTGTGTGTGTATGTGTGTGTGCATGTGTGTGTGCGTGTGTGTGTGTGTGTGTGCGTGTGTATGTGTGTGTGCGTGTGCATGTGTGTGTGTTTTTTTTTTGAGAAAATGTATCTTCCTTCTTTCATTCGTGAAGGCCTGCCTGCTTTCTTTCTTTCTTTCTTTCTTTCTTTCTTTCTTTCTTTC
Source organism: Tachysurus vachellii (assembly GCF_030014155.1). Classification (NCBI taxonomy): domain Eukaryota; kingdom Metazoa; phylum Chordata; class Actinopteri; order Siluriformes; family Bagridae; genus Tachysurus; species Tachysurus vachellii. The sequence continues at coordinate 1,736,553 of NC_083479.1, forward strand.
TTTCTTTCTTTTGTCTGTGAGTTTCCTTCTTTTTCTTCCCTCCTTCCATGCTTAAATTTTTCCTTCCTTATTTTTTTCTTTTGAGCAAAAGTACTTTCTTTCTTTCTTTCATTTTCATGAGGGAGTGCCTGCTTTCTTTCCTTGATTCCTTCCTTCCTTCCTTCCTTCCTTCCTACTAGATGAGTGTTTTTTTTTTTCTTTCTACCTTTTATGAGAATTGGCTGTTCATCTTTCTTTCTTTATTTATTTCATTCTTCTATTATTTTCTTTCTTTCTTTCTTTCTTTCTTTCTTTCTTTCTTTCTTTCTTTCTTTCTTTCATGAGGGAGTGCCTGCTTTCTTTCCTTCCTTCCTTCCTTCCTTCCTTCTTTTGTTCCTTCCTAGTAGATGACTGTCCTTTTTTCCTTTCTCTCTTTTAAAAGAGAGAAAATTTAAACCATTCCATTTAAACAAACAATTCAAATAATCCTAAATACTTCCAATCAAAGACGAGACGAGAACCTGTAAAAAAAAAAACATAGAAATCCATCAAACAGGAGACTAAATCTTACCTTCCAAAAACACAGCTAAAAAATCTACATAAAATCCCCTCACATCTTCTCTTTAGTGCTGTTTTTTTTTCTTTTATTCCTTCAGAAGGGCCTCATTAGATTCCTCAAGGAATGAACTTTGCACTCGCCAACTGTTCAGGAGCAGGAAGAGTCCACGCTCGACATATTTAAGGTGCAAAGGTGCACGAGACGACAAGCCTGAGAATCTTAATTGTGTGCAAAAAGAAAAAAAACCCTCCATCTTAATGTGTAGCGCTTTAGAAAAAAAAAAATATATATATAAAGATGCCACTGCATTGTGTGTTTATCTTTCACAATTTCAAATACTAGTGTCTCTGTAGTGCAGAAATGGTGCCACGTGTGAGGAAGTGCATTTACATCTTCATCAGTCTGTCTGAGATGATGAGCTTTGCTTTTTTTTTTATTTTAAGAGTCAAAGCTTCCATCGATGTTTTCATAACTTCACTACAAGATCTTCATCAATTTCACATTATGGGAGTCGCAATTAAGTGGCGCTGCGTTTCGCCTCGGCTGCTGACTGCAAATCGATATATGTTTATATTCATGCTGTTTGGGGAGGAGGAAGTGCGAGGAAGTGAGAGGAGGTGCGAGGAAGTGAGAGGAAGTGTGAGGAAGTGAGAGGAAGTGAGAGGAAGTGAGAGGACGAGAGAGGAAGTGCGAGGAAGTGAGAGGAAGTGTGAGGAAGTGCGAGGAAGTGAGAGGAGGTGCGAGGAAGTGAGAGGAAGTGTGAGGAAGTGAGAGGAAGTGTGAGGAAGTGCGAGGAAGTGAGAGGAAGTGAGAGGACGAGAGAGGAAGTGCGAGGAAGTGTGAGGAAGTACGATTAAGTAAGAGGAAGTGCGAGGAAGTGCGAGGAAGTGTGTTTGGTGAAACTTTATGAAACCGCTGCACAGATTCCAGCAGGTCAACGAGGATGAGGGGGAAAAAATAGGGCATGTGGTAGCCTAGTGGTTAAGGTGTTGGGCTACCAGTCAGATGGTTGTGAGTTCAAACCCAGATCCACCAAGCTGCCACTGTTGGGCCCCTGAGCAAGGCCCTTAACCCTTTTCTTTTTTTTTGTCTGTGAGTTTCCTCCTTTTTCTTCCCTGCTTATTTTTTTCCTTCCTTAGTTTTGCTTTCTTTTGAGCAAAAGTACCTTCTTTCTTTCTTTCTTTCTTTCTTTCTTTCTTTCTTCCATCCTGATATCATTTTCTTTCTTTCTTTCTCTTTCTTTCTTTCTTTCTTTCTTTCTTTCTTTCTTTCTTTCTTCCATCCTGATATCATTTTCTTTCTTTCTTTCTTTCTTTCTTCCATCCTGATATCATTTTCTTTCTTTCTTTCTTTCTTTCTTTCTTTCTTTCTTTCTTTCTTTCTTTCTTTCTTCCATCCTGATATCATTTTCTTTCTTTCTTTCTTTCTTTCTTTCTTTCTTTCTTTCTTTCTTTCTTTCTTTCTTTATCTCTGCCTCCCCATCCTACGTTCACTCCAATCTTCTTAAATAGTTCCTTCCTTCCTTTCGAGAGTGAGTGCTTTCTTTCTTTCTTTCTTTCTTTCTTTCTTTCTTTCTTTCTTTCCATCTAAACAAACAATTAAAATAAATCGGATGGTCGGTTGTATAAAAATGAGATAATGTAGGTCACTCTGAATATAAGGGATTTCTGCTAAATGCTGGAAATGTAAATGTAAAAAAAGAAGAAGATGAAAGACATAAAGCAAAAAACTGGCGCCGGAAACCGAGTCTGTTTACGCGGGTGTTAAATGGCGGCACGCGCGCGTGTTTAAATGGAAGCGGGTTAACTGGGGTTGGAAATGTTTACTAGTCGCGTGACTCGTCTGGGAACTCGGAACCACCTCCGTGTTTAATGAGCAATTATAATGCCAAATGCCCACAAGGGCTCTAATCTGTCAACAACCTCGCCACCTTTCTAATGCGAGCTGTGTAAACTTTCTAATTGCTTTCGGCACAGAATAATGAATCAATTAAAGTGCTGATTTTTCATACGCTAAGCAAATGAATGCAGCGCCACGGACTCGTTTAATTGACTCCCTTCATTTAAAGTCTTTAAATCTTCGACTTCTGCTGTGGAGATGTTTCACGACGTGATGAGAAGCTTGTGAGCACTTTTTTTTTTTTTTTCCATCAGTGATAAAAATATTGCTTTTAAACGGTTGGGTGCACGAGGACGTCTGTGGAATCCTCCAGCGGAAGGAATCAGACTCCATCCGTGACTCCGAGCTGCTCCGCCTGTAAGGTAAGTGTTAGAAATGTATTTATAGGTTCTGGAGGTTTCAGGGTCCCCGTGTGGATGATGTTCCTCACGGCAGTCAGCACTCTGCTGCTCTTTCAGCTGCTGCTGCTGGAAGACGACAAACATCTCCAAGGACACGGACATGAAAATGCAATTAAAACACTTTCCCCCTCAGTGAAGAGGAGAACATGTGAGGAGCTTCATCCACTTCAGTCTCAGGCCTTTCCACATCAGCCAACAGAAGCCTGACGGCTGTCTTCTACACACACTCACTCCGTTCTTCTCTCTCTCTCTCTCTCTCTCTCTCTCTCTCTCTCTCTCTCTCTCCCCATCCTACGTTCACTCCAATCTTCTCTCACACAATTCTTCTTAAATAGTTCCTTCCTTCCTTCCTTTAGAGAGGGAGGGCTTTCTTTCTTTCTTTCGAGAGGGAGTGCCTTCTTTCTTTCTTTCTTTCTTTCTTTCTTTCTTTCTTTCTTTCTTTCTTTCGAGAGGGAGTGCTTTCTTTCTTTCTTTCTTTCTTTCTTTCTTTCTTTCTTTCTTTCTTTCGAGAGGGAGTGCCTTCTTTCTTTCTTTCTTTCGAGAGGGAGTGCCTTCTCTCTTTCTCTCTTTCTTTCTCTTTCTTTCTTTCTTTCTTTCTTTCTTTCTTTCT
>NC_083479.1:1745000-1747500 GCF_030014155.1 Tachysurus vachellii
CGGACTTTAACCTCTTTTAACATTTTCCGCGAATCAATTTAGCATTTTTTTATATGCTTCCGAATAACTGCATCGGAACTCACAGCTGAGCGGTTCGGGGTGAAGGGTCCTACTCGAGTGGGTTTCTGGCAGTCCTGGAATTTGAACTCGGCGAGCATCGTAACCTCAGAGCTTCGACTCTTCCCGGAGTTTCACTACCGTAATTCAAAAAACGGAGCGCTTGAATCTGGCACTCCGCCTGCATGTACTTGGCTTCTTAACACGCAGACGTTGTGTTGTGTTTATGACGTTACACTAAAGGCAATGCGGAACAAATTCTGTGGAATAACTTTTGTGGACCTTGTAGAAACAGAGATGGAGCCGTTTCAGGGTAGAAAATCTGGAAAGTCCGGATAATTTCTGGTGCATAAGTTTCAGAACGTTTCCGATTACGACTCTAGAAGAAGATTTTTACACCGCAGTAGCGTCGGGTTCTCTGCGCTAATTGGTCCGATTCCTACAAAAATCTATGGTTTTGCTAAATATTCGGCGAGTCAGCTAACAGTCGCACACTAACGCTTCCGTTTATTATAGGGTGCCATTACTTTTGTCTCCTTTTGTGGATCTGTCTTGGATTGCTTTCTTTCAAATCTCTTTTATTTGTATGTGGTTAAAATGGTTTGGTCTGTTTATTGGCTGGTCTTCAGCCACATCAGATTAAAATCTATTCTTTCTGAGATCCTTGGTCACGTTTATTTATACTATATAAGTTCCAGACGCTACGTCTGGCGTGCGAGTCTAAGTGGACGGTGGCCTGCTAAACTCCTCCTTTGTTCTCGGCTATCTAAGTTTGATCCCATGCTGATGGAGGCCTTTGGCAGACGTCCTCATTGGCTCTGAGTCCACAGTTCCAACTGCGCTGCCTCCACAGCCGGGCTGATTAAAGCGTGTACGAGGGAATGAGTCGAGACCAGGCGAGACTCGCTCCCTCAGCGGGGGGCGTGAACCGTAATGAGAGCTAGCGAGGGCAGCCTGCGAGGTCACGGTTCTGCTCACAGTCGCCAGCTTGGAGCTCACGTGGGACGGAGGTCCGGGTACATTTAGCGAACTCTTTGTGTAAAGCCGGTCCCAGTTGTTCCTGTGCTGGTTTAACGTGGCCTCGTCCACTGACCCTTGGCATTTACTTTTTGCTTAAATTCTCGTCACTGGCTTCATTAAGAGCCTTCTGTTGCTTTAGTCTGTCGGATTGATGTCGAATTCAGAAGTGGATTTACTCAGAATTAGAGAGAAAGCTCTGCTGCTTTAAGTCATTTAACCCTTTTTCCCCCAGTGCAGTGGAGGTCCAGTAGGACGACAGAATGGAAAGGGACATATGGAACATTTTAAATCTCTGTTGAGCTTCATATTAACACCACATATTAACACCACGGACACAACAAAAACAAGAGGAACCTCCAAACTTTACAGAATGACACTAAAAGGAGTTTTATCCTTGTAACTAACACCAGAACAAATCTAACACCAAGCTCCAGCTTCACAGCCTGATGGTCCCATGCTGATGAGGTCATTTTAAAAGCTAGCGTTGTCGTGATTACACGAGATTCTGCTCAGAGTCTGTCGAATCCTTCTCATTTTATTTCGTCTGTGGAGTTCCTCCTGAAATGTATAGAAGTAAAACCATCACAAATACATGCTGTAGTGGTTTTGATCCTGTTTGTTTACCTTTATTGAGTTTCTCCTCCGTTTGCCTGCTTTAGTTTTTTAATCTTTCAGTAAAGTCAAGCAGGAATCTTTTCATTTGTAACTCTCTCTGGATTTCTGAATATCACAGATTTTCTTCTGTGTGTTTTATACATGATTGTCAGTCCACCGTTAAATGTACATTAGGCCACAAAACTCCATAAAGGATAAAGAGTGCTGGCAAAATGACGACTAAACGGTGAACGAGTTCCTGCTCTTCCATCTACCGTAGAGACACGCACACAACCTCCTTGTTTCAGAGGGTGCCAATACTTTTATCTCAGTTTATGGATTAGCCGTTTCAACTTTTTTTCTTTTTTTTTTTTTTTTAAAGATAAAGGGTGTGTTATTGTAATAAATGAGATCTAATCTGTATCTGTTTTATAAAATCGCAGTAAGGAAAAATTTGTTAATGAAAAAACGACTCAGTCTAAGTTATTTATTCGAAACGTGCACGAAATCTGTAATGAAACGTAGGACACGAAAGATTTTCCTCGATTCTTGAGTAAAAGTTCATACGCAGGTTTTTACAAATTTGTTCACATCCAGAACCTGAACCTGTTGTTTTATTGTTCACCTGTTCATTTCAAAATGTCTGGTGATTTGGCTAACAAACAAATAAACAAACTAGCTAGCTAGCTACTGTCATGCAAGCCTAGCATTTAAATTTACAGAATGTACAACACGTCCTTGTCCAGAGCCACTTACATTTTATATCATTTTTATACAACTGCGTAATTGAGGGTTAAAGGCCTTGCTAAGGGGCTGGAGGTGGCAGGGC